>NC_087346.1:93315378-93618409 GCF_030014295.1 Loxodonta africana
CCTGCCACCAGAGGCTTGTATATGCTGCAACCATCCATGAGCGACTCTGCTCACCCATAGATTGGTAGAATACACTCCTTCAGCCAGAATGAACACAAGAGATGCAAAATCTCCCCTCCCCTGCCCATGTCACCCCATACACCTGGTGACCAGGAGTACAAGTTCACAGGCCACCAACCTAGTGACCCATGCTACATCAACCCAACCACCTGAAAACTGGCAGTGTGCACACACAGCATCCAATGCAGAGACTGGCAAGTGTGTTCTCTGCACCCACGCCCTGATGACTGGCCAGACAGACACATCACCTCATCAGCAATGCCATTTTGAAATTGATCAAACATACAATCAAGATGCATTGATAATCACTGCTGATTGGAATGTGAAAAGTGGAAACAAAGAAAAAGGATCAGTAGTTGGAAACTATGGCCAAAATGACAGAAATAACTCTGAAGATAACATAGTAGAATTTTGCAAGACCAAACAACTTATTCATTGGAAATACTCTTTTTCAACTACATAAATGACAACTATACACACGGACCTCATCAGATGGAATGCACAGGAATCAAACCCACGATATCTGTGGGAAGAGGCTATGATGAAGCTTAGTATCATCACTCAGAAGAAGGTCAGGGGCCAACTGCAAAACAGACCATCAATTACTCATATGCAAGTTCAGGTTGAAGATGAAGAAAATTAAAATAAGTGCATGAGAGCCATAATGTGACCTTGAGTATATCCCACCTGAATTTGGAGATCATCTCAAGAACAGATTTCATGCATTGAACACTAATGACTGAATACCAGAGAAGTAGTGGAATGAAATCATGAACATTATGCATGAAGAAAGTAAAGGTCATTAAAAAGACAGGAAAGACAGAAAGACCAAAATGGATGTCAGAAGAGACTGGGAAACTTGATCTTGAATGCAGAGTATCTTATTGAAAGAAAGAAACCATGACGGAAAAGAGCTGAAGAGTTCAAGGGGTGGTTAGAAAAATCAAAGTAAAGTATTATAATGAAACGTGCAAAGAGCTGGAGTTAGAAAACCAAAAGGGAAGAACACACTCAGCATTTCTCAAGCTGAAAGGACTAAAGAAAAAATCCAAGCCTCAAGTTGCAGTATCGAAGGATTCTATGGGAAAAATACTGACCAACACAGGAAGGATCAAAAGAAGATGGAAAGAATACACAGAGTTGCTGTATCAAAAAGAACTGGTTAAGGTTCAACCCTTTCGGGAGGTAGCATATGATCAAGAACCAGTGGTAATGAAGGAAAAATCTGAGCTGCACTGAAGACATTGGTAAAAACAAGGCTCCAGGAATTGAGATATTTCAGCAAACAGTTGCAATGCTGGAAGGGCTCTCTCAACTATGCTAAGAAATTTGGAAGACAGCTACCTGGTCAAGGGAAGTGGAGGAGGTCCATATTTGTACCCATTCCAAAGAAAGATGATCCAGTAGAATGCGGAAATTATCATCAAAGAATATCGTTAGTATTACACACAAGTAAAATTTTGCTGAAGTTTGTTCAAAAACATTTGGAGCATTACATCAACAGGGAACTGACAGAAATACAAACGGGATTCAGAAGACAATGTGGAATAAGGGATATCATTGCTGATGTCAAATGGGCCTTGCAGAAAGCAGAGAATAACAGAAAGATGTTTGCTTGTGTTCTGTTGACTACACAAAGACATTTGAATGTGTGGAATGTACATATATCAAGAGGCAGTAATTTGAACAGAACGATGGCACAGTACATGGTTCAAAATCTGGAAAGATACGCTACAGAATTGAATCCTTTCATCATAATTATTCAATCTATACGCTGAGCAAATAATCCAAGAACCTGGACTATATGAGGAAAAATGTGGCATCAGGTTTGGAGGAAGGTTAATTAATAACAACCAATATGCAGAAGACACAACTTTGCTTGCTGAAAGTGCAGAGGACATGAAGCACTATGTGAAGAAGATCAAAGACTGCAAACTTCAGTATAGATTACATCTCAATGGAAAGGAAATAAAAGTCCTCAAAATTGGGCCAATAAGTAACGTCATGATAAGCAGAGAAAATACTGACGCTGTCAAAAATTTCATGTTACTTGGGTCCACAATCAACACTCATAGAAGCAGCAGTCAATAAATCAAATGATGTATTGTCTTGGACAAATCTGCTGCAAGAGAACTCTTTAGAGTGTTAAAAACCAAAGCTGTCACCTTGAGGACTAAGGTGTGCCTGACTCAAGCCATGATATTTTCAATTGCTTCATATGCATACAAAAGCTGGACAATGAATAAGGAAGACTGAAAAAGAATTGATGCATTTGAAGTATGATATTGGTGAAGAATATTGAATATACCACTGTCATGGATTGAATCGTGTCCCCCAGAATTATCTGTCAATGTGACTGAGCCATGATTCTCAGTATTGTATGATTGTCCACAATTTTAAATGATTTTCCTGTATGTGGTAAATCCTATCACTATGATGTAATAAGATGGACTAGCAGCAATTATATCGATGAGGTCTATAAGATTAAGTAGTGTCTTAAGCCAATCTCTTTAGAGATATAAAAAAGAGAACCAAGTGGAGAGACATGAGAGCCTCATACCACCAAGAAAGCAGCACGAGGAGCAAAGCGCGTCCTTTGGGCCTGAAATTCCTGTGCTGAGATGCTCCCAGACCAAGGGAAGATTGATGGTGAGGACCTTCCTCCAGAGCCGACAGAGAGAGAAAGCCTTCCCTTGGTTCTGGTGCCCTGAATTTGGACTTCTAGCCTACTGGAATGTGAGAGAATAAACTTCTCTTTGTTAAAGCCATCCACTTGTGGTATTTCTCTTATACCAGCACTAGATGATTGAGACAACCATGGACTACCAAACCCACATCCAGTGCCATCAAGTCGATTCTGACTCATATGGACTGCCAAAAGAACTAATAAATCTTTCTTAGAAGAAGTACAGCCAGAATGCTCCTTAGAAGTGAGGATGGTGAGACTCTGCCTCAAGTACATTGGACATGTTATCAGGAGGGGCCAATCACACTGGAGAAGGACATCAGGCTTGGTAAGGCAGAGGGTCAATGAAAAAGAAGACCCTCTACGAGATGGATTGACACAGTGGCTGTCTTGATGGGCTCAAACATAGCAACGATTGTGAGGATGGTGCAGAACAAGGCAGTGATCTGTTCTGCTATACACAGGGTCACTAGGAGATGGAATCAACTTGACACCACCTAACAGCGATAACAAGAACTTGAACAAATGAGAAATAGCTGTAAAGAAGTCCACAGTCACCAGAAGAAAAGAAATAATAAAGATCAGAGCTGAAATAAATGGAATAGAGAATAGAAAAACTATGCAAAGAATCCACAAGACTAGAAGTTGGTCCTTTGACAGCATCAATGACATTCACAAACTACTGACCAAACTGACAAAGGAAAATGATGAGAAGATACCAAAAAAAAAAATAATAATAATAAAATAAAATAAGAAATGAGATGGATGACATTACAACAGAACCAACCGAGAAAAAAAAGATCATAACAAAATATTAAGAAAAATTGTGCTCCAACAAATTTGAAAACCTAGAAGAAATGGCCAAATGTATATAAACATACTACCTACTTAAACTAAAACAAATAGAGGTTGAACATTTGAACAGACCCATAACAAAAGATGAAATTGAAGATGTCATTAAAAAAAAAAAAAACTCCCAACAAATAAAAATTCCAACCCAGACGGCTTCCCTGGAGAATTCTACCATACATTCAGAAAGAGCTGACACCAATTCTACCCAAATTATTCCAGAACATAAAAAACTACTCCTTAATTCCTTCTATGAAGCCAGCATAACCCTGATACCAAAGCCAAGCAAAAACACCGTTATAAAAGAAAATTACACACCAATATCCCTCATGAATATAGATGCAAAAATTCTCAACAAAATTCTACCCAACAGAATTCAACAGCATATAAGAAAAATAATAATAATAATACATCATAATCAAGTGGGATTCATACCACAGATGTAAAGATGGTTCAACATTAGAAAATGAGTCAAAAGTATTCACAACATAAGGAAAATAGTCACATGATCATCTCAATCAACACAGAAAAGCCATTTGCTAAAATCCAGAACCCTTTTCTGATAAAAACTATCAGTAAAATAGAACAGAAGGGAAATTCCTCAATTAAGGACATATATGCAAACCAACAGCCAACATTAATCTTAAAGGGAAAATATTGAGAACATTACCCTTGGGAACAGAAATGGGACAAGGGTGCCGTTTTTCATCATTCTTATTCAATATTATACTGGAAGTTCTAGCTAGAACAATAAGGCAAGAAAAGGAAATAAAAGATATCCAAACAGTAAATGAAGTAAAACTATTCTTTTTTTATTAATTTTTATTGTGCTTTAGGCGAAAGTTTACAAATCAAGTCAGTCTCTCACACAAAAACTTATATACACCTTGCTACATACTCCCAATTGCTCTCACCCTAATGAGACAGCCTGCTCCCTCCCTCCACTCTCTCTTTTCATGTCCATGCCACCAGCTTCTAACCCCCTCTACCCTCTCCTCTCCCCTCCAGGCAGGAGATGCCAACATCAAGAAGCTCACTTCTCACCAGCATCCCTCTCCATCCCATTGTCCGGTCCAATCCCTGTCTGAAGAGTTGGCTTTGGGAATGTTTCCTGTCCTGAGACAAAGGAAGGTCTGGGGGCTATGACCATCGGGGTCCTTCTAGTCTCGGTTAGACCATTAAGTCTGGTCTTTTTACGAGAATTTGGGGTCTGCACCCCACTGCTCTCCTACTCCCTCAGGGGTCCTCTGATGTGTTCCCTGTCAGGGCAGTCATTGGCTGTAGCCTGGCACCATCTAGTTCTTCTGGTCTCAGACTGATGTAGTATCTGGTTTATGTGGCTCTTTCGTCTCTTGGGCTCGTAATTACCTTGTGTCCTTGGTGTTTTTCATTCCCCTTTGCTCTAGGTGGGTTGAAACAAATTGATGCATCTTAGATGGCCCCTTGCTAGCATTTAAGACCCCAGACGCCACTCTCCAAAGGAGGATGTAGAATGTTTTCTTAATAGATTTTATTATGCCAATTGACTCAGATGTCCCCTGAAACCATGGTCACCAAATCCCCTTCCCAGCTACCCTAGCCTTGGAAACATTCAGTTTATTCAGGAAACTCCTTTGCTTTTGGTTTAGTCTAGTTGAGCTAACCTCACCTGTATTGTGTGTTGTATTTCCCTTCACCTAAGGTAGTTCTTATCTACTATCTAATTAGTGAATACCCCTCTTCCACCCTCCCACCCTCCCCCCTCTCGTAACCATCAAAGAATACTTTCTTCTCTGTGTAAACTATTTCTCAAGTTCTTAAAATAGTTGTCTTATACAATATTTGTCCTTTTGCAACTGACTAATTTCACTCAGCATAATGCCTTCCAGATTCCTCCATGTTATGAACATTTCACAGATTCATCACTGTTCTTTACCAATTTATTTATTGATTCCATTGTGTGAATACACCATAATTTATTTATCCATTCATTCATTGATGGGCACCTTGGTTGCTTCCATCTTCTTGCTATTGCAAACAGTTCTGCAATGAACATGGGTGTGCATATATCTATTCCTGTAAGGCTCTTATTTCTCTACGATATTCCAAGGAGTGGGATTGCTGGATCTTATGCTAGTTCTATTTCTAGCTTTTTAAGGAAGCGCCAAATCCATTTCCAAAGTGGTTGAACCATTTGACATTCCCACCAGCAGTGTAGAGGTGTTCCAATCTCTCCACAGCCTCTCCAACATTTATTATTTTGTGTTTTCTGGGTTATTGCCAGCCTTGTTGGAGTGAGATGGAATCTCATGGTAGTTTTGATTTGCATTTCTCTAATGGCTAATGATCGTGAGCATTTCCTCATGTATCTGTTAGCTACATGAATGTCTTCTCTAGTGAAGTGTCTCTTCATATCTTTTGCGCATTTTTTTAATCGGGATATTTGTCTTTTTGTAGTTGAGTTTTTGCAGTATCGTAGATTTTAGAGATCAGGTGCTGATCGGAAATGTCACAGCTAAAAACTTTTCACAGTCTGTAGGTAATCTTTTTACTCTTTTGGTGAAGTCTTTGGAAGAACACAGGTGTTTGATTTTTAGGAGCTCCCAGTTATCTAGTTTCTCTTCTGCATTATTAATAACGTTTTGTAGACAGTTTATACATGTATTTGGGCTCCTAACATTGTCCTTGCTTTTTCTTCCAAGATCTTTATCATTTTAGATTTTATATTTAGGTCTTTGATCCATTTTGAGTTCATTTTTGTGCATGATATGAGGTGGGGGTTTTGTTTCATTTTTTTGCAGATGGATATCCAGTTATGCCAGCACCATTTGTTCAAAAGGCTGTCTTTTCCCCATTTAACTGATTTGGGGTCCTTGTCAAATATCAACTGTTCATATGTGGATGGATCATATCTGGATTCTCAGTTCTGTTCCATTGGTCTTTGTATCTGTTGTTGTACCAGTACCAGGTTGTTTTGACTACTGTGGTGGTATAGACCCAGTGCCGTCGAGTCGATTCCAATTCATAGGACCCTATAAGACAGAGTAGAACTGCCCCCTAGAGTTTCCAAGGAGCGCCTGGTGGATTCGAACTGCTGACCCTTTGGTTAGCAGCCGTAGCACTTAACCACTACGCCACCAGGGTTTCCAAAGGACGTATCAAATATTGCCAATGCAAAGGCGGACTACTGCCGTGACTCGAATATATAATAGTAGGTTCTAAAATTAGGTAGAGTAAGGCCTCCCACTTTGTTCTTCTGCTTTACTTGTCAGTGGCCTCTTTCCCTTCCATATGAAATTGGCGATTTGTTTCTCCCTCTTGTTAAAGAATGTCAGTGGAATTTGGATCGGAAATACATTAAATCTATAGATTGCTTTTGGTAGAGTAGACATTTTTATAATATTAAGTCTTATTATCTACAAATAAGGTATGCTTTTCCACTTATGTAGGTCTCTTTTGGTTTCTTGCGGAAGTGTTTTGTAGTTTTCTCTGTATAAGTCTTTTACACCTCTGGTAAGATTTATTCCTAAGTATTTTATCTTCTTGGGGGCTACAGTAAATGGTACTGATTTGGTGATTTCCTCTTCGATGTTCTTTTTGTTGGCGTAAAGGAATCCAACTGATTTTTGTATGTTTATCATGCATCCTGATACTCTGCTGAACTCTTCTATTACTTTCAGTAGTTTTCTTGAGGATTCCTTAGGGTTTTCTGTGTATAAGATCATGTCATCTGCAAATAGAGATACTTTTACTTCTGTCTTGCCAATCTGGATGCCCTTTATTTCTTTATATACCTGATTGCTCTGGCTAGGACCTCCAGCACAATGTTGAATAAGAGCAGTGATAAAGGGGATCCTTGTCTGGTTCCAGATCTCAAGGATAATGCTTACAGACTCTTTCCATTTAGGAAGATGTTGGTTATTGGCTATGTATAAAAGCCCTATATTATGCTGAGGAATTTTCCTTCTATTCCTATTTTGCTGAGAGT
Source organism: Loxodonta africana (assembly GCF_030014295.1). Lineage (NCBI taxonomy): Eukaryota > Metazoa > Chordata > Mammalia > Proboscidea > Elephantidae > Loxodonta > Loxodonta africana. The sequence continues at coordinate 93,322,941 of NC_087346.1, forward strand.
TTTTATAATAATTGTGTGTTGAACTTTGTCAAATGCCTTTAATGTATCAGTTGATAAAATCATGTGGTTCTTGTCTTTTATTTATATGATTAAAAAAAAACATTAATTGTTTGTCTAATGTTGAAACATCCCTGCATACCTTGTATGAATCCCACTTGGTCATGGTGAATTTTTTTATGATATGTTGTTGAATTCTATTGGCTGGAATTTTGTTGAGGACTTTTGCATCTAATTTCATGAAGGATATAGGTCTGCATTTTTTGTGTGTGTGTGTGGTGTCTTTACCTGGTTTTGATAACAGGCATATGCTGGCTTCATAGAATGATTTTGGGAATATTCTGTCCTTTTCTATGCTCTGAAATGCCTTTAGTAGTAGTGGTATTAACTCTTCTCTGAGAGTTTGGTAGAACTCTGCAGTGAAGGCATCTGGGTCAAGGTTTTATATGGGAGGGAATTTTTTGATTAACTTTTCAATGTCTGCCTTTGTTATGGGTATATTTATTTGTTCTACCCTGTTTGTGTTAGTTTAAGTGGGTAGTGTGTTTCTAGGAATTCATCCATTTCTTTAGGCTTTTAAATTTTTTAGAGTTTTTTTTTTTTTTATAGTAATCTGATATGATTGTTTAATTTCAGTTGGGCCTGCTATAATATCACCCAACTCATTTCTTATTTGGGTTATTTGCTTCCTTTCCTGTTTTTCCTTAGTCAGTTTGGCCAATGATTTATCAATTTTGTTAATTTTTTCAAAGAACGAGCTTTTGATCTTGTTAAGTCTTCCAAGTGTTCTTCTGTTTTCCATTTCATTTAATTCTGCTCTAATTTTTATTAGTTGCTTTCTTCTGGTGCTTGAGGGTTCCTTTTGTTGCCGTCTTTCTATTTGTTCAAGTTGTAGGGATAATTCTTTGATTTGGGCCCTTTATTTTCTTTTTGTATGTGTGTGTTTATTGATATAAATTGACCTCTGAGCACTGCTTTTGCTGTGTCCCAAAGGTTCTGGTAGGAAGTGTTTTCATTCTCATTGGATTCTATGAATTTCTTTATTCCATTCTTCATGTCTTGTATAATCCAGTCTTTTTTGAGCAGAGTATTATTCAGTTTCCAAGTGTTTGATTTCTTTTCCCAGGTTTTTCTGTTACTGATTTCTACTTTTATGGCCTTATGGTCAGAGAAGATGCTTTGTAATATTTCAGTGTTTTGGATTCTGCTAAGGCTTGCTTTATGACCTAATATATGTCCTATTCTAGAGAATGTTCCATGTGCACTATGAAAGAAAGTATACTTGACTGCTGTAGGATGGAGTCTTCTGTATATATCTATGAGGTCAAGTTGGTTGATTGTGGCCTTTAAATCTTCTGTGTCTTCATTGAGTTTCTTTCTGGATATCCTGTCCTGCACCAAAAACGGTGCGTTGAAGACTTCTAGTATTATTGTGGAGCTGCCTATTTCACTTTTCAGTGCTGATAGAGTTTGCTTTATGTATCTTGCAACTCTGTCATTGGTAGATAAATATTTAATATGGTTACATCCTCCTGGTATATTGTCCCTTTAAATATTATAGAGTGTCCTTCCTTACCCTTTTTGGTAGATTTAAATTTAAAGTCTATTTTGTCAGAAATTAATATTGCCGCTCTTGCTTTTTTTTGATTGATGTTTGCTTTATATATAATTTTTCCATCCTTTGAGTTTTAGTTTGTGTCTCTAAGCCTAAGATGTGTCTCTTGTAGGCAGCATATAGAGAGATCATTTTTATTAAATCCATTCTGCCACTCTCTGTCTCTTTATTGGTGTGTTAATTCCATTTACATTCAGCATAATAATGGGTAGGTATGAATTTAGTGCTATAATTTTGAAATCTTTTTTTGTGTGGTGTTGACATTTCTTTTTCCCACTTAATTCTTTCTGTTGAATAATTTATATTTATATATTGTCTTTTCCTCATATTCATCGTTGCTGATTTTGTGCCTGCTGAGTCTCTATTTTTTTCTTGTATTTTGTTTTGATGTGTGGGATAGTTTGTCTCCTTTCCGGTTACCTTAATATTTACCCTTCTTTTTCTAAATTTAAACCTAATTTTATTTCTTTATATAGCCTTGTCTTCCTCTCCATATGGAAGATCTATGACTACTTTTGTTAGTCCCTCTTTATCATTTCTATGTTGTCCTCTTTTTCATAATAACATTGCTGTTTCCTTGTTTTCAGCGTTTTTTTTAATCTTGATTTACTTTTGTGATTTACCTGTCTGGGTTGACGTCTGATTGCTCTGTCCAGTGTTCTAGTCTTGGCCCGATACCTGAAATTATTGATTTTCTAACTAAAGGTCTCCCTTTAGCATTTCTCGTAGTTTTGTTTTGATTTCTATGAATTCCCTAAACTTCTGTTTTCTGGAAATGTCCTAATTTCACCTTCATATTTGAGAGACAGTTTTGGTGGATATATGATTCTTCGCTGGCTATTTTTTCCATCAACGCTTTATATAAGTCATCCTGTTGCCTTCTTGCCTGCGTGGTTTCTGCTGAGTAGTCTGAGCTTATTCTTATTAACTCTCCTTTGTAGGTGATTTTTTGTTTATCCCTAGCTGCTTTTAAAATTCTCTCTTTATCCTTGGTTTTGGCAAGTTTGATTATAATATGTCTAGATGACTTTCTTTTAATATCTACCTTATATGGAGTTTGATGAGCATCTTGGATAGATATCTTCTCATCTTTCATGATATCAGGAAAGTTTTCTGCCAACAAATCTTCAACAATTCTCTCTGTATTTTCTGTTATCCCTCCCTGTTCTGGTACTCCAGTCATGCATAGTTTATTTCTGTTGATAGGGTCCCACGTGATTCTTAAGGTTTCTTCACTTTTTAAAATTCTTTTATCAGATTTTTTTTCAAATATATTTGTGCCAAGTGCTTTATCTTCAAGGTCACAAATTCTGCCTTACCCTTGCTCAATTCTGCTTCTCTGACTTTCTAATGAGTTGTCTAATTCTGTAATTTTATTGTTAATCTTCTGAACTTCTGATGGTTCTCTGTCTATGGATTTTTCCAGCTTATTAAATACTTCATTATGTTCCTGAGTAACCTTTCTAATTTCTTCAGCTGCTTTATCTGTGTGTTCCTTGGCTTGTTCTGTGTACTGCCTGATTTCCTTCCTGATGTCTTGAAGGGTTTTGTATATTAATCTTTTGTATTCTGCCTCTGGTAATTCCAGGAAGGCACTTTCATCTAGAATATCCTTTGATTCTTTGTTTTGAAAGCTTGTTGAAGCAACAATCGTCTGTTTCTTTATGTGACTTGATATTGACTGATGTCTCCGAGCCAGCTATAAGTTATTGGATTACTTTTTTTTTTTTAATGTTTGCTTACTGTGTCGTATTTTTTTGCTTTGTTTTGTTTTGATATGCTGAAATGGGTTGCATCAATGAGCTAGGTTGATTATTTTCACCTTTGGAGCTTTGATGTCCTGTCCCGAGATGAGCAGAGTTGTTATCAGATATATAGTCTAGGAGTCCATTCACTTTTCTTGTATGAATTCAGCTCAGGTGTCTGCGTAGCCGATCATCAAGTGTGTGGTACAGGCTCTGCCCTACAGTCTTAGAGGGCAGGGGTGATTCTTGCAGTTACCAGTATCTGGTTGCAGCAGAGGACCATGCTCTGAACAAGGCAGGGAGCTGAGAATCGTACCCTAAATGTCTCTGAGGAAAGCGTGACTCTGTTCCCTAGAGCTTACAGGAAGGTGGGTTCTGCAGATGGACCATGGGCACCCAATGTTTTTGGCTGTAAGGACTGGGAGGTACCAGTTATCCTTGGACCACTGTCACAGGTGGCAGGGTGACCTGAGTGCAGCTACCAGCCCTTAGGCCCCTGATGTGAGTAGGTGAGCACCCTGCTTAATGGGCAAAGCAGTGTCAAACATCAAACACCCACCTCTCCAATGCAGAGCTGAAACAGTTGTAGTCCCAACAAGGGCCTATTCTCTTGAAATAGGCTCACACAGATCTATGCAGGGGGGAAAGTTACTCAAAGTCCATGGACCATTTATGCCTGGACAGGAAGTGCTTCTTTCCTGAGCTCCCCTGTTTAGTGGAGCTGGCAAATTATCTTTTCCCTCAATTGCAATTTTATTCCTTCTCCAATGCCAGGAGGATGACTCAAGGTAATCAACAGGGTCTATCTCAGGTCCAGGGAGATCAACAGCCACTGAAGCCAGCTTAGGGGCAGGGTACATGGTAAAATATATGCAAGTACTTAGCTTTTGGGGAGAGTGTGATTCTTCTCTGGTCCCAAAGGTGTGAGTAGGCTGTGTGGCCTGCTGCTTCTCCAGGAGGAAACTGTGGCCGAACACTAGTACCTGTCCACTGTAGCTGCTCCTGGGAATGGTGCCTGAGTCTTCCCAGCGATTCCAGTCTGGTAACTCCTCTCTGCTTCTGAACCATCTCTTCCTCTCCCCACTACTCAGTTCATTTTCTAACTTTGCCTTCGATGTTCAGGGCTCCTAGCTTGTCATAGATATACTCTTTTCACTTTTTTTTTTTTTTTGGGGGGGGTCTTTGTTGTAAAAGGGCTTGCTGGAAGCATCTGCCTATTCCACCATTGTGGCCCCACCTCTCCAATTTTTTTTTTAGTGAATGGGAAAAACTATACTCCAACTTCATATTAAAAAGAAGGAGGTCCCAATGGCTAAAGCAATTTTAAAGAAGAGGGACAAAGTAGGAGGACTCTCACTTCCCAATCTCAAAACTTATTACAAACAAACAAAAAAATCAAACCTGTTGCCTCTGAGTCAATTCCAATTCTTAGTGGCCCTATAGGACAGAGTAGAACTGCCCCATACAATTTCCAAGGGATGCCTGGTGGATTCAAACTGCCAATCTTTGGTTAGCAGACATAGCACTTAACCGCTATGCCACCAGCGTTTCCCAAAACTTACTATATAGCCACAGTAATAAAAATAGGCTGGTGCTGGTTCAATGACACACATAGATCAATGGAATACAATTGAGAGTTCAGATGTAAATCCATTCATCTGTGAACAGCTGATCTTTGAGAAAGAGTCAAAGGCTAGTGCATTGGGAAGAAGCATCTCTTTAACAAATGTTGCTGGCAAGGGTGAATACCCATATGCAGAAAAATGAATAAGAATCCATACCTCACAGCATGCACAAAAACTAACTCAAACTTGGTCAAAGACCTAAAAGTGAAAACTAAAACTATAAGGTTCCTGGAAAATAACATAGGGTCAAAACTAAGAGATAATTTTTCGTATAAATTGCCTATCAAACAAAACTAAAGATGCCTAAATGAAAGCAGATAAATTAGATAGCTGAAACTCCTAAAAGTTAAATGCTTATGTTCAATAAAAAAATTTATCAAGAGAGTAAAAAGAGAACCTACAAACTGGGGAAAAAATCTTTGGCAAAGCTGTATCTGATAAGGGTCTAATTCCTAAAATGCATAGAAAAGTTCAATAGCTCAATAACAAAAAGACATACAATCCAAATAAAAATTGAGCAAACAGTTCACCAAAGAGGACATATGCACAGCCAACAAATACATGAAAAGATTTTTGTGATCATTAGCCATTAAAAAAAAAAAAAAAAAACCTGTTGCCATGAGGTTGATTCCAACTCATGCAGACCCTGTAGGACAGAGTAGAGCTGCCCCATAGAGTTTCCAGAGGAGTGGCTGGTAGATTCAACCTGCCAATCTTTTGGTTAACAGTTGCAGCTCTAAACTACTACGCCACCAGGGTCTCCCATTAGCCATTAGAGAGATGGAAATCAAAACTATGATGGGATACCATCTTATACTGGCAAAAATGGCAAAGATCAAGGAAACGGAAAACAACAAATACTGGCGAGGTTGTGGGGGGGGGTCTAGAACTCTTATACAGTACTGGTAAGATTATAAAATGGTGCAACCACTGTGGAAAACAGTATGGCACTTTTTCAAAAATCTAGAAATAGAAATACCTTATGACCCAGCAATCCCCATCCTAGGTATATATACTAGAGACATAAGAGCAGTGACAGGAAGAGACATATGCACACCTACGTTCACTGCAGCATTGTCCATAATAGCAAAAAACATAGAAACAACCTAAGTATCCATCAATGAATGATTGGATAAACAAATTGTGATACATATATGCAAAGGAATACTACACAACTATAAGGAATAATGAGGAGTCTGCAAAACATCTTATAACATGGATGAATCTGGAGGACATTATGCTGAGTGAAATAAGTCAATCACACACACACACACAAAAGCTAATATTGTGTGGTCCCTCAATTATAAAAACCCCACGTATCTGTCAGTTTGTCTTTGAGGAAAATATTAAATGATGAAGGAAGCATCAAAAGAAGATGGAAGTAATATACGGAGTCATTTTACCAAAAAGAATTGGTCAATGTTCAACCATTTCAAGAGATAGCATATGCTCAGGAACCCATGGTACTGAAAAAGTCTAAGCTGCACTGAAAAAACACTGAAGGCATTGGCAAAAAACAAGGCTCCAGGAATTGGCGGACTATCAGTTGAGATGTTTCAGCAAAAGGATCTAGTGCTGGAAATGCTCACTCATCTATGCCGTGAAATTTGGAAGACAGCTACCCCAGCAACTGACTGGAAGAGATCCATATTTATGCCTATTCCCAAGAAAGTTGGCCCAACCGAATGGGAAAATTATCAAACAGTATCATTAATATCATATGCAAGTAAAACTGATGAAGATCATTCAAAAGCGGCTACAGCAGTATATCGACAGGGAACTCCCAGAAATTCAGGCCAGATTCAGAAGTGGACATGGAGCCAGGGATATCATTGCTGATGCCAGATGGATCTTGGCTGAAAACAGAGAATACCAGAAAGATGTTTACCTGTGTTTCATTGACTATGCAAAGGCATTCGCCTGTGTGGATCATAACAAACTATGGATGACACTGTGAAGAATGGGAACTCCAGAACACTTAATTGTGCTCATGAGGAACCTGTGCATAGATCAAGAGGCAGTTGTTCTGATGGAAAAAGGGAGTACTGCCTGTTTTAAAGTCAAAAAAGGTGTATGTCAGGCTTCTATCCTTTCACCATCCCTAATCAATTTGTATGTTGAGCAAATAATCCAAAAAGCTGGACAAATGAAGAAAAATGGGGCATCAAGATTGGTGGAAAACTCATTAACAGCCTGAGTTAAGCAGATGACAGAAACTTGCTTGCTGAAAGTGAAGAGGACTTGAAGCACTTACTGATGGAGCTCAAAGACCACAGCCTTCAGTATGGATTGCACTTCACCATAAAGAAAACAAAAATCCTCACAACTGGACCAATAAGCAGCATCATGATAGATGGAGAAAAGATTGAAGTTGTCAAGAACTTCTTTTTAGTTGGATTCACAATCAACACCCTTGGACACGGCAGTTAAATCAAAAGACACTTTACATTGGGCAAATTGGCTGCAAAAGACCTCTTTAAAGTGTTGGAAAGCAAAGATGTCACCTTGAAGACTAAGGTGTGCCTGATCCAAGCCATGGTGTTTTCAATCCCGCCATATGCATGCAAAGGCTGGACAATTAATAAGGAAGACAAAAGTATTGACGCCTTTGAATTGTGGTGTTGACGAAGAATATCGAATGTGCCACGGACTGCCAAAAGGATGAACAAATCTGCCCTGGAAGAAATACAACTAGAACTCTTCCCAGAATCAAGGATGGCAAGACTGCATTTTACATTCTTTGGACATGTCAGGAGAGATCAGTCCCTGGAGAGAGAGGGACATCATGCTTGGTAAAACCAAGGTCAAAAAAAAGGACGAAGGCCCTCAACGAGATGGATTGACAGAGTGGCTACAACAATAGATTCAAGCATAACAAGGATGGCATGGTGCAGAACTGGGAAGTGTTTCGTTTTGGTATACATAGGGTCACTTTGAGTTGGAATGACTTGACAACACCCAACAACAACAGCTGTTATAAAAAGTCAAGAATATATATACACGCAGAAAGCAAACTTCTTTGATGGTTACCAGAGATGGGAGGGAGAGGGAGGTGAAATGACTTTTTAGATATTAGCATTTGTTACATTTGGTGATGGGAAAGGCAATTCCAAATAATGATGAAGTCAGCACAACTTGACCAAAGTAAATAAAAACACTAAGAAGTACATGAGAAAAAGGGACAATTTTGGTAAATGATATATACAATTTTCCAATGATAGTAAAAACAACCGAAAATATATTTGTACAGTTATGTAGATAGATATGCTTGCATATATGTGTATAGGAAGAGGAAGGCATATGCGAGTTAATACACCTACGTGTGTAGGCGTATCTGTTGTTGCTGTTGTTAGGTGTCTCAAGTTGGTTCTGACTCAGAGCGACCTTATGCACAACAGAATAAAACACTGCCCTGTCCTGCACCATCCTCACAGTTGTTGCTATGCTTGAGCCCATTGTTGCAGCCACTGTGTTAACCCATTTTATTGAGGGTCTTCCTCTTTTTCGCTGACCCTCCGCTTTACCAAGCATGATGTCCTTCTCCAGGTACTGATCCCTCCTGAAAAGATGTCCAAAGTATATAAGATGTAGTTCTACTATCCTTGCTTCTAAGAAGCATTATGGTTATACTTCTTCCAAGACAGATTTGTTCATTGTTTTTGCAGCCCATGGTGTATTCAATATTCTTCTCCAACACCACAATTCAAAAACGTCAATTCTTGTGCAGTCTTCCTTATTAATTGTCCACCTTTCACATGTATATGAGGAGATTGAAAACACCATAGCTTGAGTCAGGTGCATCTTAGTCCTCAAGGTAACATCTTTGCTTTTGAAAACTTTTGAGGTCTCTTGCACCAGATTTGCCCAAAGCAATGCGTCTTTTGATCTCTTGACTGCTGCTTCCATGGCTGTTTATTGTGGTTCCAAGTAAAATGAAATCCTTGACTACCTCAGTCTTTTCTGTTTATCACAATGTTGCTTTGGCCCAGTTGTTAGGATTTTTGTTTTCTTTGTATTGAGGCTTAATCTATAACGAAGGCTGTGATTTTTGATCTTCATCAGTGGTTCCTGTCCTCTTAACTTTCAACAAGCCAGTTTGTGTCATCTGCATAACATAGGTTGTGAATGAAACTTCCTCTAATCCTGATGCCACTTTCCTCTTCATATAGTCCAGCTTCTTGGATTATTTGCTCAACATACAGATTGAATAGGGATACAACCCTGATACATACCTTTCCTGACTTTAAGCCATGCAGTGTCCCTTTCTGCTTGAATGACTGCCTCTTGATCCGTGTACAGATTCCTTATGAGCATAATCATGTTCCAGAATTTCCATTTTCTGAAATGTTATTTGTAATTTGTTACAATCCACACAGTTGAATGCCTTAGCATAGTCAATAAAATACATGTACCGGGGTATCTGTAGGCATATGTATATACAGATTTGTGAGTTGTGTATATTTTTACATACATAACAAACCACAAGGGGGAAAAGTTATGGGGGCTTCCTAGACATATCCAAACAACTCACAAGATAGATTTAGTGAGTTAAAAGTCTTGGGCCATAGTCTCAAGGGACAACTTAGTCAACTGGCATAACATAATTCACAAAGATAATGCCCTACACCCTAGTTTGGTGAATAGTGTCTGGGACATTAAAAACTTGTGAGCAGCCATCTAAGATACAACTATTGGTCTGTACTCGTATGTAGCAAAAGAGAATGAAGGAAATCAAAGGCTCAAAGAAGAAACTAGTTCATGGGGTTAATAGTTCACATGATCCACAGCCTCTTCTAACCTGAGACCAGAACTAGATGGTGCCCATCTACCACTACAGACCCATTCTGCCCAGGTACACAATAGAAGATCCTAGATATAATGGGTGAAAAATGTAAAAAAAAAAAAACATAAATTCTTAAAAATGGCCAAGCCTACTGAAACGATAAGAAGAAGCGGAACCCCTAGTCTATTGCTCTAAGATGCTCTTTGAACTTGGAGTTGAAGCTATTTGTGCAGGTCACCTTTCAGTCATATAATAGATTGGCTTATAAAATAAACAATACCACTTGAGTAATGTACTCCTTTAAACAATTAACTATATAAGGTCAACCATTAAACATTTACCCAAAAGCAAACATGAGAAGTCAAGAAGGAGAATGGAAGCTAGATGGAAATAATATGAACAGAATAGAAATAATGAGAATTCTGACAAATTGTAAAAATTATAACCAATGTCATGGAACAATTTGCATAAAAATTGTTGAAGGGGAACCTAATTTGCTGTGTGAAGTAGATGGTCACCGAAAAAGAGGAAGACCCTCAATGAGATGGATTGATACAGTGGCTGCAACAACGGCCTCAAGCATAACAACAGTTGCGAGGATGGCACAGGACCAGACAGTTTTTCATTCTGTTGCACATAGGTCTGCTATGAGTCAGAAGTGATTCGATGGCACCTAACAACAACATTCTAATGTAAAATAGATAAAAATATAAATAATATATAATTTCTAATAAAAATTCTGGTGATTTAAAAATAGGCTTATAAAGCAATTTCAAATAAGCACATGTTAAAATACTCACAAATATTCTTGTAATCTGTATGCTATGACTATGGTATTCATCACTAGAGAAGTTCAAATTAAAATGAGAGAGAGAGAGAATCGACAAGGCAAGTAGCTTGGAAAATGAAAATTATTGGTGAGTGAGATTTTAAAGGTATGCCAGAGTTTACTATTTTCACTTTTCTGTAATTTTGAATATATATCAAAATCAAGAGTTACAAAAGGATTTTCAAGTAAAACTGGCAATTATGTAATATATAATGATTAGGCAGCTCAGGATTGAAAAAAATGTTTGATAATACTTTTTCTTCTCTACATCTCTACGGGGTTTCCTCTTTCCTTTTGTAAGATAATCACTCAGTGACACAGAGTGCACTCCTGCTTTCTCTTGAATGAATTGCTTTAAGGTCACTCATTTACTTCACAGCATTTCACCACACTTCCCGCTGTTAATACTGTCAATTTATCATAATCAGTTTTAACTCTTTTTAATGTTCAACTTTGACTAGGGAATTATCAAATATGTCAAGTGCAACTTCTTTTTCTCTCAATCAAGATGCCATTTTTTATTCTACATGCTATCGCACTGGGAATACTCCTGCAAAGATAATGGTGATATGGCAGCTTAATGTTTTATAATTAAAACCAGAGATGAAAAGTAAAAGCATGTAAAAGTAAAAACATCATGTCAAGCAAGTACCCGTTTTGCAATTATTTTTCATATTGTGGCGATGCTTCACATGTTGTCATTCAAAATTATTAGCAATTATTTTGACAAGTCAAATCCTTAAATGCTAAAAATTGAAACTAAATTTGTAATAACTTAAGAGTTAGGTATCTGTAGTAGGGTAGGGAGAAGAAGTAATTTCTTCTGAAGTCTTGAAACAGAGAGCTACATCTTGTCTTACTGCTTTTTAACTAGATTCTGTAGACTGGTATTCCCCTATAATGTCCTGTTAAGTTGGAATACATCTTAGGAATAACTAAACAGAAGGGTCATTCAGTAGAACCAGCCATGGAAATTTCATGATGAAGAAGAATACACATTACACACGAGGAAAGATGTTAAAGTTTAGAGATCATGATACCAAAATGTGAAAGTAAAAAAAAAAATAAATAAAAGTTTACAGACAGAAATGAGATCAGTAAATCAAGTCTTTAGAATTAAAACTGGGAAGTTTAGATGTAATCGATCAGTGTTCTGTAGAGGGTCAGTGAAAATGAGGGAAAAGTAGGTGGGTTGACACAGTGGTTGCAACAATGCTCTCAAACATAGCAGTGATTGTGAGGATAGCTCATGGCCAGATGTATCTTCAATTATTCAGGAGGCCCCTATGAGTCAGAAATGACTCAACTCCCCTGAAAACAACATGAGTGCCGTGACTTCCAGGTATAAGAACTCTGAAAATTTCCTCTACCTTGAAATTAAAACGTAAAAGGATTTCGGTCCAGAAAAATTCTCAGAAGAAGGGCGTCCAGGGACCAGTAACTAAACCCTAAAATGGTGTTCTAGTATGAGTATGTCCAGACACAAACCCTGACCAAAGAGTGAGTGCAAGTAGTTTATTTCAGAGGACCCATTAGAAGCAAGAGAACTGTAGAAAGTTTGAGCTTTAAAATCTGAGGGTAAACTCAGCCCAAATACCTGACTGACTAATAAGCTAAACAGGCAGTAGCAAGATCCCCAGGAGCCAAGCTAAAATAACAGCCTCCAAAAACTGAAAGAACCACACAAGTATATTAGTTGATACACATTTTGGTGGAGGTAGAGTTTACAGAATGAGTCTCAGGAAATTCATTAATTACCTGGAGAAATAAAATTCAGTACTCCAGAGAAGAGCATAGCAGAATCCAGAAGCACTACAATATATTATAGCTTACTACAATATCCAGTTGAGGTGGCCATGAAAATATGCCTTTCAAATCTATGCTTGTGAGAAGCACAGCTGACTGACACCACCGTTTGCCATCCCACTGCATAGACTACTGTATAGCACTGATGCCCTTTCTTCTCTGGTGTTAAGTGCTGAGCACAGCCTGATTGTGGAAAAGTTCACTGTTGTGGACTTTGGTAACACCCTGATGAGAAAAAACACCTTTGCAGGTGTAATGATGCTGACATTTGAAAAAGATGGGTAGGGTGTAGAAATAATTACATACAAGGGCAGCAGAGATGGTTGTTCTTGCTAAGATGAAATTGAAACAATTGCAGAGCAATAATGGGAAACTAAGGGACATTTAAGATCACAGAAAGGCGTGTCAAAATGCATCTTTGGTAGCTGACAACAAGATCCTTGTATCCTGCAGTGAAAGAAGGAAAACAGCTATGTAGCTGATGTGGGAATTGGTAGTATGATTTGCAATGTTTCGGAGATGTTTACATGCTCAGCAAAGGCAGTACTGTTTTGTTAATATCAGGGCCCTTGCTAAGAAAACTGGAATGTTGAAAAATGGGAGAGGAAACATGGATAGACATTACTGAGGATGTTGGCTGTACAGACTCTTCTGAACCCTGATTGGTTGAAATGTTCTACAACTCCCGAGTAAGAGATAGCACTCCCTTCCTGTTAAAAATTCCTGCAAATTTCTCTCATACACACACACACACAAGTAAGAGCCCCCTTCATCTACTCCGGGTAGATGTCCTTATAACTTCTCCTATTTGATATCCCTAATAAAATGTCACCGATGTAAAAACAGCTTTAAGTACTAGAATTACATTTATGTTATTTTTGCTTTCTCCTAGATTTTGGTCCTATAATTCCTCACTATGTTGTTAATGGGAAACACTGGTGGCATAGTGGTTTAAGAGTTCAACCACTAACCAAAAAGTCAGCAGTTCAAATCCACCAGATGCTCCTTGGAAATCCTGTGGGGCTTTTCTACTCTGTCGTTATGAGTCAGAACGATGGCAACAGGTTTTTTTTTTTTTTAATGTTAAGACTTTGATGATTGCATTACACTTAATGTTTCATTTTACTCTACTCAGACTTTCATGGAATCCTTACCAAAAGTGTTGGTCTTAAAAAATTTGTCCACTGTTATCAAAATACGATTCTAAATTTCATCATATTTAGAATATTTATGAAGTGTATCATTAAAATTGATGATACACTTCATAAATATTCTAAATATGATGAAATTTAGAATCTTATTTTGATAACAATCAACAGCCATGGAAGCAGCGGTCAAGAAATCAAAAGACTCATTTCATTGGGCAAATCTGCTGTAAAGGACCTCTTCAAAGTGTTGAAGAGCAAAGATGTCACCCTGAAGACTAAGGTGTGCCTGACCCAAGCCATGGTATTTTCAATCACATCATATGCATGTGAAAGCTGGACAATGAATAAGGAAGAGTGAAGAATTGATGTCTTTGAATTGTGGTGTTGGCGAAGAATATTGAATATACCATGGACTGCCAATGTTTTGCCGAAAGAACAAGCAAATGTGTCTTGGAAGAAGAGCGGTCAGAATGCTCCTTAGAAGCAAGGATGGGGAGACTGCATCTTACGTACTTTGGACATGGTGTCAGTAGGGATCAGTCCCTGGAGAAGGACATCATGCTTGGCAGAGTAGAGGGTCAGCAGAAAAGAGGAAGACCCTCAACAAGGTGGATTGACACAGTGGCTGCAACAATGAGCTCAAGCATAACAACGATTGTAAGGATGGTGCAGAACTGGGCAGTGTTTCGTTCTGTCAGACATAGGGTCTCTATGAGTCAGAACCAACTGGATGGTACCTAACAACAACAACAAATCATTAAAGTTACACTGGTTGGTTAATTACTGCATTAATATATCCCCCTCTTTTATATGTATCAGATTTCCCTTTTTTCTATTAGAGATATAAAAAAATAAAAATACAATCTTTTGTGAAAGAGATTTTGATCGCTTTGTCCATATTTATTTTGAGCCACAGGCTAAACTTTATCATACACTTCTTAGCCTTATACAAAATGCTTAGAGCCATACACTAAAGAAAAACTGTCAGCATATACTTCTCACATATATTATCTTCATGTAACACACATTAGCAAAAGCCGACTGGTAATTTCAAACATCCTGTAGTAGAATATACTGTTATTATGATATTGGTGAATGCCAATCAATCTTGCCCATAAAAGTCATTCAAAATACAGACTTATATGTCATAGATGTCAATTTACAAGTCAGAAAAATTCACACACAAAACACAAGATGTAAACTCTCATAAGCAAGAAACCAGGGATTTCCTCAATTTGCTTAATCGCAAGCAGAGTAGAATCAAAATCTGCAAAGCAATCTATTGAACACATTGCTGACAGTAACATTTGTTATTGTCCTTTGTATGTATATATATATATATATATATATATAAATAGCTTGGATTAAAAAAAAACAGCATTTTTTTCTTTCTCAACTTCCCATCATCCATTTTGTGTTTGCTAAATTATTCATGGATGGAATAACAGTTTTCTGCATTAATAATGTATAGTTACACCAAGAGACTATGTGAGATAAAATGTAACTGGCAAAGGAATCAAAGCTTTGGCAGCTTTTATGATACCCATTCATCTAGCATTTTCTATCATTAATCATTATGCCTTCTTTAGTAGGATAATGCATGCTCAGAGACAGCAGGTTTCCCCATTGACATGCAGGACCATTACACTTTAATAAAAATAAAAAATGCATTTTTCCCTCCCCATAGGATACTTACCAAAGAGCAAGAGATAGGTTTGCTACAGTAGTAACTATTTATTTTTAAGCCTTTGAAGTAGTTAGGCACAGATTATTACTTTTTCATTCTATATCTTTAATCATGTATTAAATACCTTACATGAAACAATGCTGTCCAACAGGGTGAAAATGGATAAATACCAGTAGATAGACTATTTTTTCCTGCAAAATATTCTTTCACTTCCTATATAGAATAATCTATACTTATAATGTCTTATGCAAAGAGATATAAACTATTCCTCAAATTGCTGTATAGATTTATTTCATAAGATGCAAAACTTCTAATCAATTTAATAGTATGGGATATACCACCTTTGTAAAAGATTTATATTTGATTCCAGAAAAAATAGATACATAATAAGTAGTTATTTCCTTCAAGGAGATTGCTTTAGTTATGTATGCCCTGTTGAAAGCCTATCAGCTGGTTTTAATTAGTATATGAATAGCAAGGTTCATACCTTGAGAAGCAATTTTAATGTTTTTTTTTTCACCTTAGATATTGAGATTTGAAAAAATCCTTAAATATCATCTAGCCCAGCTTCTTCACTTTCAAACATGGATATTGAACCTAAAAGAAACCATTCAATTATCACTATTGCAACAGAGGTACATTGTAGCAGAAATATTATTTAGTGAGTTTCCATTATACCATTTGACTGTTTCTGCATGCTATGGTCCAACAGACAGCCTTCCTTAATCAATCATTACTTAAGTTAGCGTAATAAACAAGAAAGCTTCCCTGTATTACACGTAATGCAAGGTGATCATAGAACAAGTAAACAAATATATAAAAAATAATATGTTGCAAATTTATGGTATGCTTGCTGATTCTATTCCACAAACAAGTTGTATTTTTCCAGGACAGTGTTTAAGATTAATTTCTTTAAAGAATTTGAAATTTAAAAAAGTTTTATGAAAGTACAGAGTTACTAGTTATAATTAGGTTTTAAAAAATCTGATCACTTTAAAGCTTCATGACTACACAGCAGAAATGATGAAGTAAACTCTCTACTTTGTGACAATCCTCACCATGACATGTCTTCTCAGAACCAGCTGGCTTTACCCATTTACATAGCCTACGTGCTCTCTGAAAGAATTTCAGTTTATGACCGCTGGAATGTCAAAAAACATAAGACAAATCAAAACTTTAAAAGGGAATTGCAACCAAAGGATCTGGCATGTAGTGTGTGGCTATTGTGTGACAAGCACCCTGCTGAGGTACTTTCGTGGTTACTCTGCCATATGCTATACTCAGAAGTTCTGAGTGGAATTGCTTTTTTCAAACAATGCACCTGCAACATTTTCCTTCCTTTTTCTCTTTTTTTACTAAAAAAATAAAAATTTAGATGAACTTCTTTTGCATTTGTAAAATCAACTGAAATTCTTTTCCTCATAGAATTCTTTTCCTGTTGGCTGACAGATGTATTAATAAATGAATTAAAAAAAAAAAAAAAAAAAAAAACACTGCTGTTAGTTGCCATCAAATTGGCTCTAACACATGGCAATCTACATATACCACAACGAAACATTGCCTGATCCTGTCATCTTCATGGTATTTGGTATGTTTGAGTCCCTTGTTGTGTGGCTGTTTTGTCAATCCATATCATTGAGCATTTCTGTAGTTTTTGCTGACCATCTACCTTACCCACCATGATGTCCTTTTCTAGTGATTGGTCTTTCTTGATGATATGTCCCAAGTATATAAACCAAAGGCTTGCCAAACTCACTTCTAAGGAATATTCTGGTTGTATTTCTTCTGAGTCAGATTTGTTCATTCTTCTTCAGTCCACAGTATATATTTTTTGCCAACACCACAATTCAAATGCGTCAGTTCTGTGGTCTTATTTTTTCACTATCCAGCTTTTGCATGCATATGAGGCAATTGAAAAGCCCCTGCCTTAGTTCAGGTGTGCCTTAGTCATCAAAGGGACATCTTTGCTGTTTTACAACTTGAAAGCGTTCTTTTGCAACAGACTTACCTAATGCAATGTCATTTGGTTTTTAACTGTCCCTTCCATGAGCATAGGTTGTTGATCCAAGTAGAATAAAAGTGTTGATAATTTCAAGTTTTTCTCCATTTATCGTAATGTTGTTCACCAATTCAGGCATGAGAATTTTGGTTTCCTTCACATGCAAGCATAATCCATAATGAAGGCTGTAGTCTTTATCCTTCATCACTAAGTGCTTCATGTCATCTTTATTTTTGGCATTCTGCATATCTCAGATTGTAAATAAGTCTTCCTCAATTCCTTCAGTCCTGATGCTGTGTTCTTTTTCATGTAGTCCAGCTTCTTGGAATATTTGTTCAACATACAGATTAAGTAAGTAAGGTGAAAGGATACAACCCTGCCGCATACTTTTTCCATTTTTGAACCACATTCCCATCTCTCTGTTTGATCTACTGCTTCTTGATCCATACACACGGTCCACATTTGCACAATTAAGTGTTCTGTGATACTTACTCTAATGTAATCCATAATTTGATATGGGACACATAATCAAATGTCTTTGTCTAATTGATAAAACAAAGGTAAATATCTTTCTGGTATTCTTTATTTTTAGCAAAGATTCATTTGACATCAGCAATGTCAAATTCCACGTTCTCTTCTGAACCTGACTTGAACTTCTGGCAGTTACCCATCAATATACATCATTTTTGAATTATCTTCATCAAAATTTTGCTAGCCTGTGATATGTTTCGTAATTTCCACATTCTGTGTATTCTTTCTTAGGAATGGACACAGATATGAAGCTCTCACATATTCAGTCAGTTGGCAAGGTAGCTGTGGTGTAAATTTCTTGACATAGATGAGTAAGTGCTTCCAGCGTTGCATCTGCTTGGTGAAGCCTCTCAGTCAGTTCTTTTTGGTACAGTGACCTATGTATTCCTTTCATTTTCTATTGAAAAAATTACATACATTAGTCATCAAAGTGACATTTGTGATTTTTAAAACTTTAAAGAGGTCTTTTGCACCAGATTTGCCCAATGCAATGCTTCTTTTGATTTCTTCTTGACTGTTGCTTCCATGGGCATAAATTGTTGATCCAAGTAGAGTGAAACCTTTTTTTTTTTTTTAATCCTATGTTATTACCATAGTATAAATATAAACATACTAAATGTCATGTATTGAACTGTGTCCCCCCAAAAATATGTGTCAACTTGGTTAGGCCATGATTCCCAGTATTGTGTGGTTGTCCTCCATTTTGTGATTGCAATTCTATGGTAAGAAGATTAAGGTGGGATTGTAACATCACCCTTACTCAAGTCACCTCTCTGATCCTATGTAAAGGGATTTTCTGTGGTGTGTGGCCTGTGCCACTTTTTCTCTCAGAAGAGATAAAAGGAAAGGGATGCAAGCAGAGAGCTGGGGACCTCATATCACCAAGAAAGTATCACCAGGAGCAGAGCGTGTCCTTCGGACACGGGTCCCTCTGCTTGAGAAGCTCCTTGACCAGGGGAAGATTGAGGACAAGGAAGGACCTTCTTCCAGAGCCGACAGAGAGAGAAAGCCTTGCCCTGGAGCTGAAACCCTGAATTTGGACTTGTAACCCACTGTACTGTGAGAAAATAAATTTCTCTTTGTTATAGCCATCCACTTGTGGTATTTCTGTTATGGCAACACTAGATGATTAAGACACTAAAATACATTAAATTTTTCTACACTATTTCTCCAAATTTTACTGATCTTAGTTTATATAATACAGTATGTTGTGTTGTGTTATGTTATGTTAGGTGCCATTGAGTCGGTTCTGACTCTTAGGACTCTATGTACAAAGGAACAAAACACTGCCCAGTCCTGTGCCATCCCCAGAATCGTTGCTAAGTTTGAGCCAATTGTTACAGCCACTGTGTTAATTAATGCATCTCTGTGAGAGTCTTCCTCTTTCACACTGGCCCTCCACTTTATCAAGCATGATGCCCTTCCCTAGGGAATGATCCCTCCTGATAACATGTCCAAAGTAAGTGAAAGGCAGTTTCACCATGCTTGCTTCTAAGGATCATTCTGGCTGTACTTCTTCTAAGACAAATCTGTTTGTACTTCTGTCAGTCCATGGTATAGCAGATATCTTTTGCCAGCACCATAGAGGCATCAGTATGTTATATTAGATATATGTTTTATTCAATTTGAATTTTATATTAACCTTTACATATGTATAAATATATTTACACATACAGAGTACATGCTTTATACATCACAGATAAATATATGTGTAAATATAAAATGGTGTTATGTGCCATTGAGTTGGTTCCTATTCATAGCAACTTTATGTACAACAGAATGAAACACTGCCCAGTTGTGTATCATCCTCACAATTATTGTTAGGCTTGAGTCCATTGTTGTAACCACTGCATCTTGTTGAGGCTCTTCGTCTTTTTCGCTGACCCTCTACTTTACAAAGAATGGTGTCCTTTTCCAATTACTTGTCCCTCCTGATAACATGTCCAAAGTTTTACCATCTTCACTTGTAAGGAGCATTCTGGCTGCACTTCTTCCAAGAAAGACTTGTTCATTCTTTTATATATATACATACCATGTGCATTACCTATATGCTTGTGTATATGTAGGAATTGCCAAACAAGAACCCGATTTTTTTAAGAAATAGTGAGCAGGGAGTTTTCCCATGATATGCACCACAAAGTGTAAAATTATAATGCTTAAAGCAGCAGGACACAAATTCATTTTCACAATGCAATATAATAAAAAAAAAAAAAATTTTTTTTTTTTTCAATATAATAGCTGGTATGAACTGAAGAAAATGCCAATGTATAGCAATCAAATAGATAAGAAATATTACACTAACCCTTAGAAAAATAAAATTTGGTCATAAATGTTGACTGATCCATATTTTAAATACTGAGAAGTAAAATACTTTCAGTTTATCAACATATGTGACATCATCGCTCATAGTGTGAATTCTCAAATGACAAAGGAAATGTTCAACAACAAAAGAATGACACCATGTCTAATGCATTTGTATCATTTTTGACAAAAATCTTTCTATTAATAAAAGATAATGAATAAATCACAAATAAAAATATGTATATTACTGATGAGAGAAATATTTTATGTTTTATAACAAATACAACCTTAAAGCAAATGTAAAAGATAATATAAATCTGGAATAATTAGTATGTCAATCAAACTATTAATACTCATTGTATAAGCATATTCTTCAAAAGTCAATAAGATAAATATGAAACCTTTAGAGTAATAATGGAGAAAATATCACAAGAATTCATTCAAAAAAGAAAAATTTTAGATGTTCAATAAGCTTTTGAAAGTTGGGCATTCCACGGATATTCAAAGCACTATATTTTCTTCATTAAATTAGTGTAGATTTTTTAAAAAACAGTATTAGCTAATAGCTTGAAATTGTTATAAAACAATCTTGTAAATGAAATGGAACAATATTTCTGGATGGCAGTTTTTCAATGTACGTTCAGTGTCTTAAACATACTGATTTAACTCAATGTTATAATTTCAATGATAGATATTTAGTAAAATAATAATTAGAGATGTGAATAACAATTTAAAAAATCCACTAGAATTCTGGTTGTGGTGCTATTTATAATAGTTATGATATTAAATCACATAAACCATTTCATAATATAATCTGCAGACATTCAAATGTTTAATGTGATAGCTACTTAACATGACAAATACCATCAAATGTATATTCTACTGTCATACAAAAAGAAATTTACATTAATTATAGCAAAATATGAAGTACTAACAAAAGAAAGATTTAAATAAAAGTTATGGCCTGACTTTTTAACAAATGGTGCTGGCAAAACTGGATGTCCATCTGTAAAAAAATGAAACAGGACCCATGCCTCACACCATACACAAAATATAACTCAAAATGGACCAAAGACCTAAATAGAAACCCTAAAACAATAAAGATCATGGAACTAAAAATAGGGACAATACTAAGGGTCCCAACACATGGCATAAACTCAATTCAAACTATATCTAACAATGCATGAGCACCAGAAGATAAACTAGATAACTGGGAGCTCCTAAACATTAAATGCTTATGCTCACCAAAAAACTGACAAAAAGAATAAAAACAGAACCCATAGACTTGGAAAAAAATTTTGGCTAAGACATCTGACAAGGGTCTAATCTCTTAAATCAACACCTCAATAACAAAAAGACATAACCCAGTTAAAAAACGAGCAAAGGATATGAACAGACACTTCCTGAAAGTTATTCAGTCATCTAACAGACACATGAGGAATGCTCATGATCACTAGCCATTCCAAAAAAAGAACCAAACCTGTTGCTGTCGAGTAGATTCCGACTCAATATAGACCCTATATGACAGAATAGAACTGCCCCATGGAGTTTCCAGAAGTGCCTGGTGGATTCAAACTGACAACGTTTTGGTTAGGAGCTGTAGTACTTAACCACTACACCACCAGGTTTTCCCACTAGCCATTAAGAGGAATGCAAATCAAAAATATAATGAAACACCATCTCACCAAAACATTACTGGCATAAATAAAAAAACAACAAAAAAAAGAAAAGAACGAATGTTGGAGAGGTTGTGGGGAAATTGCAAATCTTATGCACTGCTGGTGGCAATGTAAAATGGCAAAACCGCTGTGGAAAACGATATGATGTCTCCTTAAAAAGGTAGAAATAGAAATACCATAAGATCAGCAATTCCACTCCTAGGAATATATCCTAGAAAACTAAGACCTATTGTACAAATAAATTCATGTATATCCATGTTCATTGCAGTATTATTCACAATAGCAAAAAGATGGAAACAACCTAAATGTCCATCAATACATGAATGAATAAACAAATTATGATACATACACAAAATGGAACACAGAACAATGATAAGGAACAATGATGGATGTGTGAAACATCACATAACATGGTTGAATCTGGAGGGCATTAAGCTGAGTGAAATAAGTCAATCAGAAATAAGTCAATCACAAAGGACAAATATAGTATGAGACCACTATTATAAAAACTCAAGAAAAGGTTTACATACAGAAAAAAGACTCTTAGATGGTTACTAGGGGAAGGAAAATCACTAACCAGATAACAGAGAAGTGTTAACTTGATGAAAAGAAAGACAACACATAATATAGGGAAAGTCAGCACAACTTGAAAAAATCAAAGACACAGAAGCTTCCTAGACACATAGAAACACCTTGAGGCTGAGCACTGGGGGCTACGGTCTCAGGGAACATCTATGTCAGTTGGTATAACATAGTTCATAAAGAGACTATTCTACATCCTACTTTGGTTAGTAGCGTCTAAGCCTTAAAGGCTTGTGAGTAGCCATCTAAAATACAACTATTGGTCCCATCCCATTTGGGACAAACGAAAATGAAGAAAAAAAGACACAAGGGAAATACCAGTCCAATGGACTAATGGACCACATGAATCATAGCCTGTACCAGCCTGAGCCCAGAAGAAGTAGATGGTGGCTGTCTACCAATACAGACCGCTCAGACAGGGATCACAGTTGAGGGTTCCAGACAGAATGAGAGAAAAATGTAGAACAAAATTCAAATTCGTAAACAAAAAGACCAGATTTTTTGGCCTGACGGAGACTGGAGGAACCCTGGAGACTACGTATGGGTCCTGAACACCCTGCTAACTCAGAACTAATGCCACTCCCAAAGCCCACCTTTCTGCCAAAGATTAAACCATCCCAAACCATTTGTTGTTGAGTGGATTCTGACTCATAGATTAGACAGTCCTATAAACTACAAGATATGTGAGGAACATCCTTCTTAGTTCAGTCAAGGATAGGAGACCAAATGGGGAACACCTGCCCAAAAGCAAAGGCTAGTAGGCAGGAAGGGACAGGAAACCTAGAGGAATGGACATGGGAAACCCAGAGTGTAAAGGGAGGGAAAGGGGGATATTGTGGAGATTGCAATCAATTCACAAAACAATTTGTGTATAAATATTTTTATAAGAAACTAATTTGGCTGTAAATTTTAACCTAAAACACAATAAAATTTTTAAAAAGTTGTAATTTGAGATAATTAGTTTTAAAAAGGAGAGAATGTTCGATAAACTATACCTTGAGTGAAAAATTAATTATAAGTAAAGAAGCTGCAGAGATGAAAAAGATAATAAGAGAATGTTATTAACAATATTATACCAATGATCAAAAATATAAAATAATTTAACACATTCTTGAATAAATAACTTACCAATAAATAATTTATCAAAACTAATTCATTCAGAGAAATCAAAATACTCAGTAATTTTATACTCACTAAACAAATGTACTAAGTACTGAAAAGACTGTTTTTAGCTACTTTTATTAAATATCCAAGAAACACATAGCCAC
The DNA here is from genome assembly GCF_030014295.1 of Loxodonta africana. Lineage (NCBI taxonomy): Eukaryota > Metazoa > Chordata > Mammalia > Proboscidea > Elephantidae > Loxodonta > Loxodonta africana. The sequence continues at coordinate 93,346,536 of NC_087346.1, forward strand.
AACATTTTGAAGTAGTTTAAACAACATTGAAAATAAAATTAAACTAATTAAATCATTTTCTTTCATATAGATATTTATGTGAATTTCTTCCATTTTAAAATATTTTAGGATTAAGGAACATGCATTTCTATGAAACACTTTTGAGAGGCAATCCCGTAAATGTTATATGTTTTAAAAGCTAATTACAGGAATATGGTTAGTTTATTGCATGTTTGTGTTATTGGTGTTATTCTTGTGGATTTAATGTAATACTGTGAATATTTTCTCATAAATTTTAAAAGTATTTACAAAATCTTACTTCTAATTTCTCTAACGTAAAATACAGTTATATCTATGAAAATTCATTTAACCATTTTACTACTTAAGATACTTAGGTTAATAGTGTTTACTATTTTCATTAAACCATTACGAAAAATGGCTTACAGAAATATTTGAGATAATTGTGTCCTGTTGTGTATAAATGTATTATTGTTGTTCATTACATGGTAGTAAATTAAGGGTTTTCATCAAAGGGGCAAGGATATACTGAAAGAAAAAACAAAATCAAACAAAGCATAGTTTTCTAAGTTCATTCCACAGCAATGAATAAAGTATGATTCAAGAAAAATATTAACTAAAATTTAGCTTTAACTACATCCAAGTCAATCCCATGAAATAAAATCAGCTTTGTAGCAATTAAAGGTAACAGAATATATTAAAATTCTAATTTAAATGCCCTTCAAATTAATAAAAATCTGGATTACTTTAACAGTCATAAAATTTGATGTAGTCTGAATTGAAGTAAAAAAATAGATTATGCAATATTGATGCTTTTGATGAAACAAAGAAGAGGAACTTGGAAAAATGCTAAAACCTGCATTTACATATTCTCAGGGTGTAGCTCTTGTCTTTAAATTTCCAAAAGTAAGTGGGTTTCTGTTGGCATCAAGCAGATGTAAAAGAACATTTAGCTTAGTTTGTAACATTATAAATGTAAAATATTTTGGAATTTATTTTTTATTTTGACATTTTATATAATTGCAAATAATCTGATTAGATTTTATTTTCACTTATAGGCAAAGTTTTATGTGACAGACAACCATTTAGTCTAGTTTGGGAAAATTAAATATTATTGAGTTCATAATATGGGTATGTTTGACCAATACATGTGAAAAAAATAAAATTCAGTGAAAATAAATTAAAAAAAAGAAAATCATGCTGCCTCCTATGAGTTAGTAGTTAAAAATAAATATCCTTTTTCCACTCAGGAAAGCTAGAAGAATATGTTGTTTTTCTTGTTGTGTGCCGTCGAGTTGATTCCAACTCCTAGTGACCCTATGGGACAGAGTAGAACTGCCCCATAGGGTTTCCAAGGAGTGCCTGGTGGATTCAAACTGATGACCTTTTGGTTAGCAGCCTCAGCTCTTAACCACTTCACCACCAGGACTCCAAAAGGATGTAAAGATAATTTATTATAGCATTAATATTTTAATTAAATTATAAAATATTAATATTGTATAAGTAGCAGAAATTTATATTTTTTATAGCTGTTTGCCATCAAGTCAATTTTGACTCATAGTGGCCCTATATAACAGAGTAGAATTGCCACATAAGGTTTCCTAGACTGTAATCTTTAAGGGAGCAGATCCTGAGGTCTTTTCTCCCAGGCAGTGGCTGTTGAGTTCCAACCACTGACCTTTCCATTAGCAGCCTAGTGCTTAACTGCTGAGTGACCAGGACTTAAAATAGGGAGAAATTAGCCTTTGGCTATTGTAAGATAAAATTCTTGATTAAGAAATTAGTTTCTATGCAATTAAAATTTGTTCTGATCTTTATAATGTTTTCTATTCTCTTGGTGTGATTGTTAACATGATATTTATAATAATGATAATTAGTAGTAATAGTAGTGGTGGTAATAGTTTGTTTTCGAAGGGTGTCAACTTCTAAAACAAACTATTACCACCGCTACTATTACAGTTATTATTATAGTTATAAAGATCTTATACTGTGTTGCAAGCACTGATTTCTCCATTCATTCATAGTTAAAATGCTCACTTATTTTATTTTTTAAAATAAACGTTGATTAAGTACCTTAATATGCCAGTCCCTGCTGTAGGTATTCTATGGAGCAGATAAATATGACTGCCCTTAACCCAAACCCAGTCCCACACTTATGGAGTTTTAATTCTAATATCAGGTGACAGGAAATGAACAAGTAACATATAACATGTATATAAAGGATAGATACTAAAGGTTGAACAGAAAAGTCCCTGTCACTAAGCCATATGCAAGATTACATTTGGTTCACTATTTTTTTTGTTTGCAAATTAACACAGAAAATTAAAATGCTACAGTATGAAAATTTGCAGGCACTCTTAAAATAATCTTCCCATTACTTGTTCAGACTTAGTATGGGAATGCTTGATGAAGATACATGAATAAAATAAAATTCAATAAAAATGAAAAGGAAAACCTCACTGAACTATTCACAAAAGTATATCTACATTTTTTTTTTTTAGTTGCCGTAATCTAGTATTTCCATTTTGGGAATAAATATGCATGGCACAGTATTTTATCAGTACATAAAATATTTCTGAATATTGTGATATCAATTTAGCATTTACAATAGCAGCTTTATTTGCAAAATCATACCTGGCTGCTAGGTATATTAATATCTACCTAAACATGTCAGTATCTACTATCTGTACCTATATATCTAGCTACCTATCTATCTGATCTATCTATATTTGAAGGTTTAGTATTCTGAGAATATTTTGTTTTCCCCGGTACTAATTACTGAGATAAGCATTTTAAACTCAGTGACAAACTAATAAAAAAATTCATCAACAGTTTGCATTTGATAATGGTGTTTAACAGACCAGGATGATTGCTGTCCAGATACTAAGAGGCAAAACAAACATCTAAATTACAACTTTGCAACATCTGCTTCCTCTAGGGGGCTATTTGTGTGGACTTTGACAGATGTGAGAACGACAAAGAATAGCTGTAACAAATGAGACAACTAATAGGGCTGTCTTAAAAAATGCAGCCAATCTCAGCTTATTGAAATGAGCTCCAGACTGAGACTGAGATGACATGCACCTGTTCCTCCAAACTATTGTTCTGCTTTAAAAATTGTTATTTTCAATCAGGCGGAATGTGAAAAATTTTGAAACAGTGTATCACAGGGTATTGTAATATCACAGCATTTTCTGGCGGTCTCTCAATTCTCCCAAAGTATGATGGATTTCTTGCCTGGTGAAGGCGTTGTGTAGGAATGAAAGTGACGAAAAAAATTTGCCCTAATGTCTACTTGTGTAAACACAATAGTTGCTCACCAGTGGTAGGAGACAATTCTGTAAAGTTTCATAATTATACACCAGAATACAAGTGGGCAGTCTTGATGCAACTTTAATATCTCAAGTAAAGAAAACCTGTTGAAGGACCTTCTAAAATAAAAAGGTTGTATATAATGGAGTCTGAGAAGAACAAATTCTTTATAGTGAATTCATGAGATCAGTATTATTATAATTAATATTTTGCTAATTGTAGTGGTTTTTAAATCACATATGCAAATACTTTGCTACTCCTATCATCAAGAATTTGAATCTAGGTCTCTTGAAACTGCACACAGGTCTTTGTGAAGTGGAGGCTGTGTGATTTCTGAGGTTAAGTTAGAAAAGGGCACATAGCTTCTACTGGTTTCTCTTGGATGGAACGCAAGTTCTGCGGCCTTCAGCTTCAAAGTTAGAAGTTCAGCTATACCGAGGCTGGGGGGCTTTGTGGAGTAAGAATTCTTAGAAGTCTCTGCTATTCTCAACTGTTTGAATCTTCACAGCTCAGGCATCAGACATGTGAGTGAGGGAAGGTTCTAGATGACTTCAGCCCCAGATTCTGTCTGAATGAAAAACTATGAGCAAAGACTAACTACCTGAACTCAGTTATCCCCAGGAATTATGATTGAAAATAGAAATAAATCAATCTTCTTTCTTAATCACATCAGTATGCGATAATTTGTTACGTATCAGTAAATAACCAAAACACTTGTTATATGAGTGTTTATGCCTCCGCACTTATGTTTTTTTAAGGAAAGAATAACCCATCCTGTATTCTGCAAAAAAAAAAAAAAAAAAAAAAAAAATTCTAAAAACTCTCTAATATTTTTTTATTTAAATGTAAAATGTAAAGCCAAATACATACAAATAGCTGATTCATAGGCCATTGTGGGTTTTAGGCCATTGTAGATGGTATGTTGATTCCTATCAATCAACATGCACAAAAATTAAAGATGGAAATAAATATAAACACTGAAATTTAATATTTTCTAGAAGAGAGAACAGTTGCAACTCAATGATATATGTTTCTAGAACTGAGAATGCAATGACCATGAATGAAAAACTGAGGTATTAGCCTTCATCAAAATTAAGAAAAATTTCTTCAAGAAAAGACATTATTAAATAAGTGAATGTGGAAGCCACAGACTGGAGAAAAATAACTGCAAGACACATCTGAGAAAGGACTTATTCCGTGGATATGTAAAATATGTCAACAACTCAATACTAATAAAAAGCTCTATAAAAAGGAAAAAAATGAGAGATGAGAAAAATGATATACAAAAGATCAAAAAGTACGTGAAAAAGTGTTGAACTTCATTAGTCATTAGGGAAATGTAAATTAAAACCACAGTAAGATAAACTGCATGCCCACCGGAAAGATAAGCAGAGAATAGGGACTCTCATACATTATGTCTAAAAGTAAAATAGTACAATCAGTATGGGAAAAGGCCTGGCAGTCTCTCATCAAACTAACAGTACACCTACTAGATAATCCAGCAATTCCACAATTATGCATTTATACAAGATAAATAAAAACATATACCTAAAACAAGATTGTACAGGGAATGTTCATAGCAATTTTATTTACAAGACACAAAACTTCACAAAGTTCAGGTTGACATTTATACGTATGAGACTGATTTTTTTTTTTTATGGTAAATTCTTCAACCCCCGGTGTCTGTCAGTTTGTCGTACTGTGGGGGCTTGTGTGTTGCTATGATACTGGAAACTATGCCACCAGTATTGAGATAGCAGCAGGGTCACTCATGGAGGACAGGTTTTAGCTGAGCTTCCAGACTAAGACAGACTAGGAAGAAGGACCCGGCAGTCTACTTCTGAAAAGAATTAGCCAGTGAAAACCTTATGAATAGCAGTGGAACATTGTCTGTTACAGTGCTGGAAGATGAGCCCCTCAGGTTGGAAGGCACACAAAAGATGACTGGGGAAGAGCTGCCTCCTCAAAGTAGAGTCGACCTTAATGACATGAATGGAGTAAAGCTTTCAGGACCTTGATCGGGTGATGTGGCATGACTCAAAATCAGAAGAAACAGCTGCAAACATCCATTAATAATCAGAACCTGGAATGTATGAAGTATGAATCTAGGAAAATTGGAAATCATCAAAAATGAAATGGAACTCATAAACATCAATATCCTAGGCATTAGTGAGCTGAAATGGACTGGTATTGGTCATTTTGAATAGGACAATCATATAGTCTCTATGCTGGGAATGACAACTCGAAGAGGAATGGTGTTGCATTCATCATCAAAAAGAACATCTCAAGATCTATTCTGAAGTACAACGCTGTCAGTGACAGGATAATATCCATATGCCTACTAGGAAGACCACCTGATACTATTATTCAAATTTATGCACCAACCACTAGGGCCAAAGATGAAGAAATAGAAGATTTTTATCAGTCTGAAATTGATTGAACATGCAATCAAGATGCATTGATAATTACTGGCAATTGGAATGCAAAAGTTGGAAACAAAGAAGAAGGATCAGTAGCTGGAAAATATGGCCATGGTGATAGAAACAATGCTGGAGATCGAATGATAGAATTTTGCAAGACCAACAACTTCTTCATTGCAAATACCTTCTTTCACCAACATAAACGGTGACTATACACATGGACTTCACCAGATGGAACACACAGAAATCAAATTGACTACATCTGTGGAAACAGATGATGGAAAAGCTCAATATCATCAGCCAGAACAAGGCCAGGGGGCTGAATGTGGAACAGACCATCAATTGCTCATATGCAAGTTCAAGCTGAAACTGAAGAAAATCAGAGCAAGTCCATGACAGCCAAAATATGACCTTGAGTATATTCCACCTGAATTTAGAGACCATCTCAAAAATAGATTTCACTCATTGAACACTAGAGACCGCAGACCAGAAGACTTGTGGAATGACATCAAGGACATCACCTGTGAAGAAAGCAAGAGGTCATTGAAAAGACAGGAAAGAAAGAAAAGACCAAGATGGATATCAGAGGAGACTCTGAAACTTGCTCTTGAGCATTGAGTAGCTAAAGCAAAAGAAAGAATTGATGAAGTAAAAGAACTGAACAGGAGATTTCAAAGGGCCTCTCTAGAAAGCAAAGTCAAGTATTATAATGACATGTGCAAAGAGCTGGAGATGGAAAACCAAAAGGGAAGAACACATTTGATGTTTCTCAAGCTGAAAGAACTGAAGAAAAAATTCAAGCCTTGAGTTGCAATAGTGAAGAATTCCATGGGGAAAATATGAAAAGACACAGGAAGCATCAAAAGAAGATGGAAGGAATAGGCAGAGTCATTATCCCAAAAAGAACTAGTCGATATTCAACCATTTCAAGAAGTGGCGTATGATCAGGAACCGATGCTACTGAAGGAAGAAGTCCAAGCTGCTCTGAAGGCATTGGTGAAAAACAAGGCTTTAGGAACTGATGGAATATCAATTGAGATGTTTCAACAAACAGATGGAGCCCTGGAGGTGCTCACTCGTCTATGCCAAGAAAAATGGAAAGCAGCTTCCTGGCCAACTGACTGGAAGAGATCCATATTTATGCCTATTCCCAAGAAAGGTGATCCAAATGAATGTGGAAATTATAGAACAATATCATTAATATCACACACAAGCAAAATTTTGCTGAAGATCATTTAAAAACAGCTGCAACAGTATATCAACATGGAACTACCAGAAATTCAGACTCGTTTCAGAAGAGGATGTGGAACCAGGGATATCATTGCTGATGTCAAATGGACCCTGACTGAAAGCAGAGAATACCAGAGGATGTTTACCTGTGTTTTATTGACTATGCAAAGGCATTCAACTGTGAGGATCATAACAAACTATGGATAACACTGCAAAGAATGGGAATTCCAGAATACTTAATTGTGCTCATGAGAAACCTTTATATAGATCAAGAGGCAGTTGTTCGGACAGAAAAAGGGGATACTGATTGGTTTAAAGATAGGAAAGGTGTGCGTCAGGGTTGTATTCTTTCACCAAACCAACCAAAACCAAACCCAGTGCCGTTGAGTCGATTCTGACTCATAGAGACCCTATAAGACAGAGTAGAACTGCCCCAGAGAGTTTCCAAGGAGCACCTGGTGGATTCGAACTGCCAACCCTTTGGTTAGCAGCCATAGCACTTAACCACTACACCACCAGGGTTTCCATTCTTTCACCATACCTATTTATTCAGCATACAGATTAAATAGGTATTCTTTAACCATACCTATTTAATCTGTATGCTGAACAAATAATCCCAGAATCTGGACTATATGAAGAAGAACAGGGCATCAGGATTGGAGGAAGACTTATTAGCAACCTGCCTTATGCAGATGACACAACCTTGCTTGCTGAAAGTGAAGAGGACTTGAAGCACTTACTAATGAAGATCAAAGACCACAGCCTTCAGTATGGATTACACCACAACGTAAAGAAAACAAAAATCCTCACAACTGGACCAATGAGCGACATTGTGATAAATGGAGAAAAGATTGAAGTGTCAAGGATTTCATTTCACTTGGATTCACAAACAACAGCCATGGAAGCAGCAGTCAAGAAATCAAAAGACGCATTGCATTGGGTAGATCTGCTGCAAAGGACCTCTTGAAAGTGTTGAAGAGCAAAAAAGTCACCCTGAAGACTAAGGTGCGCCTGACCCAAGCCATGGTATTTTCAATCACATTGTGTGCATGTGGAAGCTGGACAATGAATAAGGAAGACCAAAGAAGAGTTGACGCCTTTGAATTGTGGTGCTGGTGAAGAATATTGAATATTCCATGGACTGCCAAAGGAATGAACAAATCTGTCTTGGAAGAAGTGCAGCCAGAATGCTCCTTAGAGGCAAGGATGGCGAGACTGCGTCTTACATACTTTGGACATGTTGTCAGGAGGGATCAGTCCCTGGAGAAAGACATCATGCTTGGCAGAGTACAGGGTCAGCGGAAAAGAGGAAGACCCTCAACGAGGTGGATTGACACAGTGGCTGCAACAATGAGCTCAAACATAACAATGATTGTAAGGATGGCGTAGGACTGGACAGTGTTTCTTTCTGGTGTGCATAGCGTCGCTATGAGTCGGAACCAACTCGACGGCACCTAACAACAACATATTCTTCAATGGAATATTACTCAGAAATAAAAAAAAAAAAAAAGGGTTCACAAACACATGGGCGAGTTTCAAAAAATACTGTGCTGAATGAGAGAGCCGTATACAAAAGAGTGCATGCTGTATAATCCCATTTACAGAAAAGGTCTATAACAGACAAAACTAATGCACTGTGAAAAAAAGATGAAATAATTTGCCTTTGCAGTACGGAGGTAAGGATTGACCGGGAAGAGGCATGAAGGTACATTATTATGGTAATTAGATAGTTTAATAGAGCTCTTGGGTTTAGGTGTATGTGTTTGAAAAACTCATTCAATAATATGAGTAATAAATAGTCAAAATTTGTGCATTTCACTATGTGTAACTTTTACCTCAGCACCCTAGCCACGCAGTGGTTAAGGGTTCAGCTGCTAATCAAAATGTTGGCAGCTCGAATCTACCAGCCACTCCTTGGAACCCTATGGGGCAGTTCTACTCTCTGCTATTGGGTCACTATGAGTCAAAACAATAGTATTTATTTATTTTTTAAATTTTGCTTCAAAACGTTAACAAATATTAAACTCTTTAAAAATGATATTGAACTCTACTTAATAACAATAATTAATCTCTGGTTGATAATGTTCTGCAGGGTTTAGGTGTAAAGTGTACTAATGTCTACAATTTTGAATTACATCTAAATATAACATATATTAATGGTCAGTTAGAAACGATTGATAGTTGTAAAAATATGTGATAAAGCAAAGTTAGAGAAACTAAGTGGTGGGAATATGGGTGTTTACTCTGAAACTCTTTTGATTTTTCTATGTTTTTAATTTTTTTCTAGTAAAATGTTGAGGAAAAATCTATGAAGTGAATTGTTATCTTTACCAAGAAAAAAAAAAATTCTCCTGGGTTTTCTAGATGCTATGACAAAGAAAATTTCTCAATTTTTATGAAAACATAAATCTTACTGTCAGTACATATCTTATATTTTATTGACCAAATTTCCCATTTTTCCTTCTTTTTCTATTTTAACCATTAATACTTTTCTAGTGTTTTTATTTGTCTCATTCATAGAGCATTATCAATTTGAATATCCAGTAACATTTAATAATTTATGATCTATTGCTGTCTTGAATTTACTATTTTTATAAGCTAGTTTTAGAACAACCGTCTAAACTTTCTCGGGTAATATCACATATATTATCTTATTTCTCACATATATACACACACACACACACACACACAATAAAGTTATGTAATAAGACTTATACCCAATTTAGAGATGAAAAATTGATATATACATCTTAAGGATTAGATATGGGCTTCAAACACACTTTATAAATTGTACCTATTAACATAAGGTGATATATAGGCATTTATCTTGCAAAAGTAAAAATAATTAATTGCTGCATGTAATAGTCCAGAGGTAGTATCCAAGAAAATGTAACATAAGATATAGAAGGGCATGCAGAGACCAACGAAAAAGAAATCAAGCACAGTTTTGGAGGTAAAGCCATGTCAGATAAGCAAGATGAATTCATAGAAAAAGGACATTCGGTTTTTACAAGTGAGGACTTAGTAATAAATGTTTCCCTTGTAGAGGAAGAGTTATGAACTCTGAATCGAGAATCATGGATCTAAAGAGCTGAAGAAGGCATTCTTTACTTGAGTTGCTGAAATGGCTTCCTGAGAGTGGTGGCATTTGAGAATGCAAGCCCTTGCTTGTTTGTATCATTCTCTGGCTTTCAATCAGAAAATTCAGAATTATAATGAGTTAAATGAAATAGACACAATAACTTATATATTAAATACAAGAGGGTAAAAGTGCACTAAATTTACATACTACATGACTATATCTAATGTATTCTAAAAGTATAAACAAAACATTGAAGCAGTTTTGAGCCCAATCTTCTACATCGCACCCACTTTTTTTAAATTTGATTTCTCCATAGCTTAATTCCCCCATTAGTAATAACAGGAATAATTCTATATCGACTGTGTAGAAGACACTCAGTGAGATGGATTGACACAGTAGCTGTAACAATGGGCTCAAACATAACAACTATTGTGACGAAGGTGCAGGACTGGGCAGTGTTTCGTTCTGTTGTGCCTAGGGTCGCTAAGAGTCGGCATGGACTCCACCACATCTAACAACGGCTGTGTAGGGCATACTTTTTAGCGTAAAAATCCTTCACAGATTTTCTTATACATAGCAGATTTGCCATAATCACCTTCAAAATTAGTAACAGAAATACATTATATTTGTCTATTACTCTCTCATTCTTGACCGTTCTTTAAATCAGGGACAGTAGATAATTTAACTCTGTGCCCATATTTCCTGTTATACACCCCTCTCAGAGCGATGGAAACCCAGGTGTCATAGTGGTTAAGACCTACGGCTGCTAACCAAAAGGTCAGCAGTTGGAATCCACCAGACGCTCCTCGGAAACCCCATGGGGCGGTTCTACTCTCTCCTGTAGGGTTGCTATGAGTTGGAATCGACTCAACAGTAGTTTTGTTTTTTTTTTTTTTCTCTCCCTGATAGCCGTAGGAAGAAGTTGCTGTCAATTATTTCGAATTTGACAGTAATAGATTTTATAAAACACATTAACCTTGATTTTTCTGTTTAAATATCACACTGATTTAACATTATGCATATTTTTTAAAAGCAATGCTTTAGGCGCTCCTAAACTATTAATACACAGTACGTTAACCTATGTTACTGCAGCAATAGCTTCCCTTTTGGTTTCCATGGAGACTGTCATGCTATTAAGTGACTTACATTAGGGGATACTAAGCACTTGATGAGACTCTCAACAAAGTGGCATGGTTCAGGATAATAAAATGTAAGCTGTGCATTCCTTAGAATTGCATCGTAAAACAATTTCTACAAAAATACTTTCCATTAATGGCATATAAAGGGCTTATGCTACTTTATTTTAATTACGACATGAATTACACCTTTTAAAACTAAATGCTTAAAGTGCGTAGCAATTTTTCCGTTAGTAGAGAAGTAAAATCATCTCATTTACATTTTCTTTTAATCAAAATGTAAAACTTTTCCCATTATTAACATCATTCAGTGTTATCCCTTTTGTTCCATGTATCACTGAATGGTATACAGAATTCACAGAAACAAAAGTAATGCAATGTCTCCTGTGTCATGTTTTATTCTACATAAATCAAACTATTGCTGTAATTCTTTTTCACAGATTGATATTTGGGCATGATTAATGCACGTATATTCTGGCTTTATGGGTAATTTTTTAAAAGGCTATCAATTTTTACATTCTAAATATTCTAAATTATTACAAAAAGTAGTATGATTATTTTTCATTTTTAATTGTTCATAGAAAAGTTGCAAGTTATATTAGGAGTCCCTTGGTGGCACAAAGTACAAGATCAGCACACAAAAGTCAATTGCTTTTCTATACATCAGCAATGAACAATCGGAAAGGCAAATGAAGAAAACAATCCTGCTTACAGTAGTATCTAAATAATATAATATTGAGGAATAAATTTAATCAGGGAGGTGAAAGGTATCTACACTGAAAACTATAAAAAGCATTACTGTGAAAATGAAAGAATACTTAACAAATGGAAAGGTATCTCATGGCGATGCATTGGGAAGATTTAATATTGTTAACATGTCAATAATACCCAAAGTCATATACAAATAAAAATTTACACTCTTTATTAAAATTCTAACAACATTCCTTGAAGAAATAAAAAAGTTGGTACTCAAATTTATATGGAAATACAAGCAACCACAAATAATTGAAACAATCTTGAAAAAGAGAACTAAGTATAAGGGCTCATGCCTCCTGATTTCAAAATGCGCTATAAAGTTACACTTAAGGTACTGGTACACCCAAAACCAAAAACCAGACCCAGTGCCCTGGAGTCGATTCTGACTCATAGTGACCGTTTAAGTTAATGGTATAAGGATATACAGATATACCGATGGAATAGAATTAAAAGCTCTGATTTAAAGCCACAGGTGTATAGCTGTGATGGTTAAGATTGGGTATCAAATGGGCTGGGCCATGATTCTCAGTGTTTATATGTCATCACTCCTATGATGTAATCTACTGCTATTAGCCAATCAGTTGAAGGGGAGTTTCCTGGGGAGTGTGGCCTTCATCCAAACATAAGCGGTCATTCTGGCTTTTTGTTCACACTGGATCCTGCTGCTGCCGTCTGTTCTTCTGACCTCCAGTTCTTGGGACTTGAGCTACCATTTTATCTGCTGATCTTGGAATTTGTCAATCTTCACAGCCTGTAAGTAAGAGTCCTGCTTTCCAGCTTAGAGATCTTGGGTACTCCAGCCCCTGCAGCTACGTAAATTGAGAGAGGCCTCTATTCTGATCCATGAACTTGGTATGTTCCAGCCTCTACAATCATGTGAGCCATTTCATTGATATAAATCTCTATATTTGTATGCTTTACTGATTTTGCTTCTCTAGAGAACCCAGCCTAAGACATTTGGTACTGAGAGTGGTTCTAGAGAAACAAAACTGTAAGGATGAATTTTCTAAGTTCTTAAGTCTGGCTAGTCTTAAAGATGTTGATGACTCTGCTTCTAGAAGTAAAGAGGGCACTGCTAACCCACGGCATGAGGTGGGGATACAAAAGTGCAAAATATAACCACCAGTAGATCAGGTATTGGTGAAAGGTGAGGCTCTGGGTGAACGCGTGTGATATATTTCTACAGTTTTGTCAGAATGAGAAGCATGAGAAAGCTTGTTGGTTGGTCTTACTTTGCTTGACAAACTGGTGAAAGAAATTGATGCACTCAAGTGCAGCATAAATGACCTCAAGGATCCACTTGTGCTTTGAAAGAAAGCCTTATTTCTTGTAGTAACAAGGCTGAAATTGCTGAAAACCAACCCAGAGTCTTATTGAAAGAGTGGCTAAATTAAAACAGCAGCTCAATTGCCAACCTTGAAAGGTATCTGAAGTTAAAGGGCATAAAATTAAAATAAAATAAAAAGAAATGGGATCCTGAAATTTTGGTTGAGGGCATATGGGCAGATAATCAGGAAGCTGGGGACACTGACCCCCTAAATTCCACTTAACCACTCCTGCCAGCAGAACCTTTGCCATCTAAAGAGGTTACTTCGTGTTTGCCTGCTAAACCACCCTGCTCAGAAAAGCCATTAGCCCCTCCACTCCCATCTAATCACATTGGCCTTAGCCCAGGTGCCTATAAAGAACCCTTGCCTGGTGCATTGTCTGAGGCAGATGCTTTACAAGACAATGCTGAAGTTCTCAAAACAATCTCACACTATGTATTCTAGCTTCTAGACCTATAACTAGACATAAGTTCCAGAGAGCCCCAAAAGATGAAGTACAAAGTGTGACCCAGGAAAAGGTACGCTACACTCCAAAAGAGCTGCTTGATTTTTCCAATATGTACAAACAGAAACCTAGGGAATGTGCGGGGGAATGGATATTAAGGGTGTGGGCTAATGGTGCAAGGAACATAAAGATGGATCACTCTGAGTTTATTGATATGGATTCATTAAGCACAGATTTTTCATTTAATGTTTCCTCTACAGAAGTTACAAAAGGATCTAATAGTTTATTTGGTTGGGTTGTGAAGCATGGATTATGAGGTGGCCTACACTAAATCAAGCTGAAGTACCAGACCTGCCTTGATATACTGTAGAAAAAGCTATCCCAAGGCTTAGTGAAATTGGCATGCTAGAGTGGATTTATCAGGTGAGACCCACAGACCCATACACAGAGTGCCCAGAGGACACACCTTTTACCACAACTGTGAGGAACAAATTTGTGAAGGGGGCTCCAGCATCCTTGAAGACTGCTATGATTGCCATTTTATGTAAATCAGAGTTGACACTGGGAACTGCCCTAACTAAATTAAGACATCTAACTACAATGGGGTTAATTGGACCCTGTGGTAGTAGGGGCCAACTGGTGGTACTCAATCAGTAAAGACAAAATGTGCATGGTTACAGTAATGGACTACAGAGTCAAAGCAGTAATCAGAATAGTCCCACTCGTATGGACTTAGTGGGTTAGCTATACAGTCATGGTATCCATTGGAGTGAAACAGATAGGATATCTACTAGATATTTAGTTGATCTGTACACACGGATGAATTATAGGCCAGGTGAACAGCAGTCTAACTTGAATTGCCAGAATAGAGAGTCAGGGTACCTGAATCAATTCCCAGATTTGACCGAGTTTAAAGACCCACAACCCCTTGAATGAAAGGGAGACCAGGCCCCCTTGAGAAAGGACTCCAATACACTGCCAAACATTTTTACTGATAATCTTTCCCCTAGCCTTCCAAAGGGATTTATGCCTTTTTACCAGAGTGACTGTTCACTGGGGAAAAGGAAATAATAAGGAATAAAAGGAATAATGGGGATTACTGGATACTGGGTCTCATCTGACACTAATTCCAAACATCACTTTGGCCCACCAGTCAGAATGGGAGCATATGGAGGTCAGGTTATTAATGGAGTCTTGGCTCATGTCCGTCTCACAGTAGGTCCAGTGGGTACCCAAACCCATCCTGTAGTGATTTCCCTAGTTCCAGAATGCATAATTGGAATAGATATACTCAGAAACTGGCAGAACTCGCACACTGAATCCCTGACAAATACAGTAAGGGTTATTATAGTAGGAAAAGCCAAGTAGAAGCCATTAGAACTGCGGAAAATAGGATACCAAAAGCAATATTGCATCCCTAGAAGGATTGCAGAGATTATTGCCACCATCAAGGACTTGAAGGATTCAGGGGTGCTGTTTCCCACCATATCCCCGTTCAACTCGCCTGTTTGGCCTGTGCAAAAAACAGATGGATCTTGGAGAATGACAGTGGATTTCTGAAAACTTAACCAGGTGATGACTCCAATTCAAGCAGCTGTTCCAAATGTACTTTCACTGCTTGAGCAAATTAATGCATCTCCTAGTACCTGGTATGTAACTATTGATCTGGCTGATGCCTTTTTCTCCATGGCTGTTTCAAAGGACCATCAGAACAGTTTGTCTTCAGCTGCCAAGGCCAGCAGTACGCTTTTACTCGCCTACATGAGAGCTATATCAACTCTCCAGCCCTATGTTATAATTAAGTCTGCAGGGACGTTGATCACCTTTCCCTTCCACAAGAGGTCACACTGGCCCATTAAATTGATGGCATTATGCTCATTGGACCTAGTAAAGAAGAAGTGTCAATAACTCTGGACTTATTGGTAAAACAGATGCATGCTAGAGAGTGGGAAATTAATCCCACAAAAATTCTACCCCAGTAAAATTTCTAGGAGTCCAGTGGTGTGGGGCATGTCAAGGTAGTCCTTCCAAAGTGAAGGATAAGCTATTGCATCTGGTTGCTCCCACAACTAAAAAGAGGCACAATGCCTAGTGAGTCTCTTTGGATTTTGGAAGCAACATATTCCTCATTTGGGTGTGCTACTCTGACCTATTTATCAAGTGACTCAAAAAGCTGCCAGCTTTGAGTGGGGCCCAGAACAAGAGAAGGCTCTGCAACAGGTTCAGGCTGCTGTACAATCTGTTCTGCCACTTGGGCCACATGATTCAGCTGATCAAATGGTGCTTGAAGTGTCAGTGTTAGAGATGCTGTTAGAAGTCTTTGGCAGGTCCCTATTGGTGAATAACAGCACAGACCCTTAGGATTTTGGAGCAAAGCCCTGCCATCCTCTGCAGATAACTACTTCAAGTTTTTCTCCATTTATCGTGATGTGGCTTATTGGTCCAGTTGTGAGGATTTTTGTTTTATGTTGAGGTGTAATCCATAATGAAGGCTGTGGTCTTCGATCTTCATCAATAAGCACTTCAAGTCTTCTACACTTTCAACGTGCAAGGCTGTGTCATCTGCACATCACAGGTTAATGAGTCTTCCTCCAATCCTGATGCCTCATTCTTCTTCAATTAGTCTAGCTTCTTGGATTATTTGCTCAGCATACAGACAGAATAAATATGGGGAAAATAGTTTCTTCAGTAAATTATGCTGGGACAACTGAGTTGCTGGGAAAACATGCAAAAGACTGTAGTCATATATGTCTCACACCGTATATAAAAATGAACTGAAAAAGGACCAATGACCTAAATATAAATATTAAAACCATAAACTTCTTAGAAGAAAACACAGGTGTAAAATTTCAAGCCCTTGAACTTTACAGTGAGTTCTTAGATATGACACCAAAAGAACAAGCAATAAGAACAAAATAGATAAATTGAACTGTATCAAAATGAAAAATTTTTGTGCATCAAAAATAATTTTATCAAGAAAATGAAAAGACAGCTTCAGAATGGGTGAAAATATTTGGGACCAATATATTCCATAAGGGTTTAATATCCAGAATATATACATATATGTACCTAGATAGATAGAGATATATGTAATGAAAACCTATTGTCGTTGAGTTGATTTCAACTCATAGTGACCCTTATAGGACAGAGTAGAACTGCCCCCACAGGATTTCCAAGGAGCCAAGGACTGGTTGGTGGATTCAAACTGCTGACCTTGTGGTTAGCAGCTGAACTCTCAACCACTGTGCCACTAAAAAAAAAAAAAAAAAAAAAAAATTTTCTAGGGATATATATATATATAATATATATAATTTATACATATATATATATAAACCTCCTAGAGCTCAACAACAAAAAGACAAAAAAGTATTGAAAAATGTTCAAAAGACTGGAATAGACATTTCTCCAAAAAAGATATTAATCAAATAGTTTCCATCGAGTTTACTCCAGCTCATGACAACCCCATGTGTGTTAGAATACACCAGTGCCCCCCGTAGAGTTCTCAATGGCTGATTTTGTGGAAGTAGATTGGCATTTCTGGGTGGACTCCAAACACAGCAGAGTGTGTTAATCATTTGGATCTCCCAGGGACTCCAAAAAATATATTAACACAACAAAATATGTTCACCATCGTTAGCCATTGTTGTTATTATGTGCCATCAAGTCAGTTCCTACTCCATGGACAACAGAAGGAAATGTTGCCAGATCCTGAGCCATCCCCACAATTGTTGCTATGTTTGAGCCTATTGTTGCAGCCACTGTGCCAATCCATCTCGTTGAGATTCTTCCTTTTTTTAGTGACCATCTACTTTACCAAGCATGATGTGTTCTCCAGGGACTGACCCCTCCTGATAACATGTCAAAAGTATCTGAGATAGTCTCACAATCCTCACTTCTCAGGAGCACTCTGGCTGTACTTCTTCCAAGGCAGATTTGTTCATTCTTCTGGCAGTCCATGGTACGTTCCATGCTCTTCCTCAACACCATAATTATCAGACAATGTTCCACTGTTATTCATAAGGTTTTCGCTAACTGTTTTTTTTCAGAAGTAAACTGCCAGGTCATCCTTCTTAGTTTGTGTTAGTCTGGAAGCTCTGCTGAAACCTGTTCACTGTGGGTGACCCTGTTGGAATTTGTAATACTGGTGGCATAGCATCCATCACAGCAACACGCAAGCTACCACAGTACGACAGACAGACAGATGAGTGTTATCACTAGTCATCAAACCAAAAATTAAAAAACAGTTGCCATTGGGTAAATTTTGACTCATAATGACCCTATAGGACAGAATAGAACTGTCCCATAGGGTTTCCAAGGAGCAGCTGGTAGATTCAAACTGAGGGCTTTTTGGTTAGCAGCCAAATGCTCAATTGCTGCGCTACCAGGGCTCCCCATTAGCCATTAGTGCAGTGCAAATTAAAACCAATTCACATCTACTGGAATGACTATTTTTAGAAACAGAAAATAATTAGTGTTGGTAAGATTGTGGAAAAATACAAGCCTCTAACTTTTTTTTTTTTTTATGGTGTAGCTGCTATAGAAAATAGTTTGGCAGTTTCACAAAATTTTAATCATAGAACTGTCATACGGCCCAAAATTCCTTTAGTAAGCACCCAAAAGACTTAAAAGCAGGGACTCAGACAGGTACTTTGTACACCAATGGTCGTTATAAAATTATTCAAAATGGCCAAAAGACAGAAATAACTCAAATGTCCATCAACAGATAAATGGATAGACAAAATATGGTATGTACATCCAACTGAATATTATTCATCCATATAGAGAAATTAAATTTTGATACATGCTATGAAATACTCGAAGGTCCTGGGCACTCAGTGGTTAAAGTGCTTGGCTGCTAATCAAAATGTGGGTGGTTTGAAACCATCAGCTACCCTGTGGGAGAAAGATGTGGCAGTCTGCTTCCTTAAAGATCTACAGCCCTGAAAATCCTATGGGCCATTTCTACTCTGTCCCATAGGGTCACTATGAGTTAGAATCAACTCAGCACCAGTGGGTTTGGCTTTATGACATGAATAAACCTTAAAACATTATACAGAGTGAATTAAGTCAGAAGTCAAAGGACAAATATTGCATGATCCCACTTACATGGACTATCTAGATTAGGCTAATGCATAGAGACAGAAGATTATTAGTGATTACCAGAGCCTCTGGGGAGGAGGGAATGGAAGTTATGGCTTAAGGGATACTGAGTTTCTGGTCGGAGTGATGTAAAATTGCTGGAAATGGATAGAGATGATGGTAGTACAACATACCAAAACCAAACCTATTGCCGTAGAGTCAATTCTGACTCATAGTGACCCTAAAGGACAGAGTAGAACTGCCTCATAGGGTTTCCAAGGAGCACCTGGTAGAATCAAACTGCCAACCTTTTAGCTAGCAGCCACAGCGCTTAAGCACTATACCACCAGGGTTTCCAGTACAACATGGTGAACATAATTAATGTCCTTCCATTGTACACTAAAATTTGTACAATCATACACTTATAATTGTTAAAATGCCAAATTTTTGTCATATATATTCTATACGATAAAATAAAAAACAATAAACTGATAAATAATTAAAGCTATATTCAAAACCCCCTCCTCCAATATGTAGTATATCACACCATGTGTTAAGAATAGGATCCTGGGAAAAAAAAAAAAAAAAGACCATTAAGGCCAACTTCAAGCTTGAAAGATGTTCATTTTAAAAGACTTTAATCAAACACTTATACCCAAATATAGTATTTCAAATATGACACTTACAATGAGTTATGGCAGTGAATAATAGAATATCAGTTCTTGAACTTGGACTTGAGAGTAGTCGGTAAAAGATTGTCCAAGAAAGCTCTTATCTTATTTAAATTTATATTATCATTGACTGGCCAAAATCACAGATGCTGTTTATAATCTAATTGATTTTTTGAAGCTATAAATTCTTTGAAAAATTATCTCACCCACCCCTTGACCTATCTCAGCATCTCTTACAGGTTGCATGTATATCAGAAGCATCACCCATCCTGGAACAGGAGAGTAGTGTTTCAGCCATGGGTGTGCTCATCATTGATGATGATATGTTAGGCAAATCCAATTTATTTTTCTGGGAAATGTGCTTAATTCATAAGGTATTTTCTGATGATACAGATTTGTTGAGGTGTTTTGAAAACTGTAAGGTAAATTTAAAGTGCAATTACCATTAATTCCCATGTGCCTTGTTTGCAGTTAGTTATGCAGAGGAAGTTGCAAATGAATATATAACAAAGTGGTAAAGGTTGATAACAACTTACTTTGTGTTCTACTAAAGAGCTTACAGAAAAAGAAGGATTAATATAAATGCTTCTTCAATGAATAGTGTTGGATAATGCATCATGTCTGTTGAAAAGATATTTGGGGTACAAATAGAAAAAATTTTTTGTGTGTGTGTGTGTTAATTGCCGAGTTGATCGATCAAATTAAAATGCTTAATTCCTTTTCCAGTAGGACTGATATGTTTTTTCTCAATTATGGTCTCATAATACCCTTAACTGGATCATTCTCTGAGAATATGAGCAGTGTTGTAGAGAAACAATTTTCACCAAAGTCTCCTGCAACAACAAGATTTTTGTGGGATATCTGAAAACCAAAAAAAAAAAAAAAACCCACCAAACAGGTTGTCGTTGAGTCAATTCCGACCCATAGCAACCTTATAGGAAAGAGTAGAATTACCAGATAGGACTTCCAAGGAGCTGCTGGTAGATTTGAACTGCTGACCTTTTGGTTAGCAGCCAAGTTCTTAAAATCCAAAGATGTACAATCTATAAGTGCTTTTTATATAATTTTGAGGAGTGCTGATTCATTATGAGTAAATTACTTATGGACCATGGTTACGGTAAAGATAAAGTACTAAGACCATGATTGGGTGAACTTTTCTTGTTTTTCTTTTCTAAAAATTTGGTCTCTTGGCTCAGGGGTCCTGGTCTGTTATATCATGGTTGTTTTTTATTTGTCATGTGGGCTAGGTATGATATTGGGTAAATCTTCCATTCGCTTCCTGAGATAAATTTTTGGTGCACAAGTCCATTGTCCATTAAACCAGTTGAGCACTCTGTCCTGCTCTTTTGATGTAGTTTCCTATTGTTATGTTTTTCAGCATCTGACAAACAAGTTGGCCTTTTGTGGTTATGGCCTGCTGTAGTTAGGTTAACATTTTAGCAACAGCAGTTTTCATATAATATAGTCATACCTAGTCATCGAATGAACTTGTCATTTTTTTGGTACGACAAGAGTGTTGTGCATTCGAAAATATTGTTGTTGTTGTAATGTGCCAATCAGTTGGCTCTGACTCATAACAACCCTAAGTGCAATAGACAGAAACACTGTCTTGCACGGAGCCCATTGTTGCACCCATCGCGTCAATCCATCTCACTGAGGATCTTCCTTGGACCCTTGGGTCCCTCTACTTTACCAAGCATGATGCCCTTCTCTAGGGACTGATCTCTCCTAATAACAAGCCCAAAGTATGTGAAATATAGTCTCCCCAACCTTGCTTCTAAAGAGCATTCTGGCTGTACTTCTTCCAGGACAGATTTGTTAGTTCTTTTGGCAGTCCATGGTATATTCAATAACATTCCCCAGCACATAATACAAAGGCATCAATTCTTCTTTGGCCTTCCTTATTCATTGTCCAGTTTTTGCATGCCTGTGAGGCAATTGAAAACACCATGGCTTGGGTCAGGTGCACCTTGATCTTCAAGGTGACGTTTTTGGTTTTTAACACTTTAAAGAGGTCTTTTGCAGCAGATTTGCCCAACACAATGGGTCATTTGATTTCTTGACTGCTGCTTCCATGAGTGTTGATTGTGGATCCAAATGAAACCCTTGACAACTTCAATCTTTTCTCAATTTATCATGCCGTGGCTTATTGGTCCAGTTGTGAGGACTTTTGTTTTATTTTGAGGTGCAATCCAGAATGAAGGCTGTGGTCTTTGATCTTCATCAGTAAGCACTTCAAGCCGTCTATACTTTCAGCAAGCAAGGTTTTGTCGTCTGCATATCGCAGGTTGTTATTGTGGTCTCCTCCAATCCTTACTCCCCTTTCTTCTTCAATTAGTCCAGTTTCTTAAATTATTTGCTCAGTATATTTTTTTAATACAGATTGAGTAAATATGGTGAAAGGATGCAACCTGATAGATACCTTTCCTGTCTTTAAGCCATGCCTTATCCACTTGTTCTGTTCGAATTATGGCCTCTTAATGTATGTATAGGCTCCTCATGAACTCAATTAAGTGCTCTGGAATTCCTGTTCTTCACAATGTTATTCATAATTTGTTATGATCCACACAGTTGAATGCCTTTGCATAGTCAAAAAAATACAGGTAAACATCTTTCTGGTATTCTCTGCTTTCAGCCATGATTCATCAGACATCAGCAATGGTATCCCTGGTTCCAAGTCCTCTTCTGAATTCAGCTTGAATTTCTGACAGTTTTTTGTTGATGTACTGCTACAGCCGCTTTTTAATAATCTTCAACAAAATTTTACTTGTGTATGACATTAACGATATTGTTCGATAATTTCTACATTCAGTTGGATCAACTTCCTTTGGAATAGGCATAAATATGGTCTTTTCAAGTAGGTGGCCAAGTATCTCTCTTCCAAATTTCTTGGCATAAACAATTGAGCACTTCCAGTCCTGTATTTGTTTGTTGAAACATTTCAATTGGCATTCCATCAATTCCTGGAGACTTGTTTTTCACCAATGCCTTCAGTGCAGTTTGGACCTGTTCCTTCAGTACCATCAGTTCTGGATGATGTACTACCTCTTAAAATGGTAGAGCATTGACCAATTCTTTTTGTTATAGTGACTTCTGTGTATTCCTTCCATCTTCTTTTGTTTCTGTGTTGTTTAATATTTTCCCTGTAGAATCCTTCAATAATGCAACTTGAGGCTTCATTTTTTTTTCTTTTCCTTCAGTCCTTTCAGCTCGAGAAATGCCGAATGTATTTTTCCCTTTTGGTTTTCTAACTCCAAGTCTTTGCACATATCATTGTAATACTTACCTTGTCTTTTTGAGACACCCTTTGAAATCTTCTGTTCAGCTCTTTTACTTCGTTTCTTTGGTTTGCCTTAGCTACTCTACATTCAAGAGCAAGTTACAGAGTCTGTCCTTACATTCATTTTTGTCTTTTCTTCCTTTCCTGTCTTTTTAATGACCTGTTGCTTTCTTCAGGTATTATGCCCTTGATATCATTTCACAAGGTTTCCAAGGCTGCACATTTTCACAGGAGCAGACTGCCACATCTTTCTCCAGGGAAATGGCTGGTGGGTTTGAACCACTAACCTTTCAGTTAGCAACCATGTGCTTAACCACTGCACCTCCAGGATTCCCTTTTTTTCACTGATAAGACCACAAAAAGTTCAAAATAGCATAAAGTGAATTTGGTGAAAAGAGTAGATCTTGTCAGTCACAACGTATGCTAAATTCAGAAAAATACATTTATAAAAGAATAACCCCCAAACATAGAATATTTACTGGCATGGCACCTCTGAAACAATCAATAATGAAGAAACAACTTATAAGTGGAAGAAATAGGACTTATATCAGTCACCAAATAGAAATACGGAATTCACACAGCTTTATATTTTAAAATATATCCCCTGACAAAAAATTGCTAGCTGTTTCTTTATTACATAGTTTACTATCTTGGATCATAGTAATTTATAAAAGGTTGTCCCTACTCCCTTTGAAAATATAGCTAAAATTGATTTATTTCTTCTCTATTTAGTCTGCAGTCTTTTTTTGTTGGCAGATCCTTTTTCTACATGGAGAAGAGAATTACATGGACACTATGGCTATATTTGGGAGGTAAGATTTACAAGAGACTTTTCACACAGCACATCACAGCTAAATACACAAACAGAACGAAAGTACAAGAAAGAAATATGGTACATTTATCCACATAACTTCAATGTGCATTATTTTTTTCCCCTTCTCTTAGGTATTATTCTTTGTGCAGATTTCACATTTTCCTGTTCTTGTCAAATTCCATGATTTTTTGGAATAGACAACAGTTATAGAATAAAGAACTAAAAATCATTTTCTTTTTGTAAAATATCTCAAATAAAAGGAAAAGTGCATTCAAATTTGTCAGTCAACCCTGAATATTTGTTCTCATTCAGGGCCCTGGTTATTGAATGTAAGGTATTTTTAACTCTTTTAGTATTTTATAAAAGGCATTGTTCAATCTTATAGTTTAATTATTCCATATCATACACACAAATTTTGATATTATCATGTCCTAAACATTCTCCATGTTGCAAACATAATCTTCATACTCACATTTTAAGTAGAAAGATAGTTAAATATAGTGATGCCTTATAGTAACTTAAGCATTATTTGTGTGTTGAGCAGCAAGATTATTTCCAATATTTTACCATCACAGAATGGTGAACAATCTCATGAATACATTTTTCTCCAATAAATTATTTTTTAAGAGGAGATTTTTACCTCTTCAAAATTTGGGTCAAGAAAATTTGAGTTTTTGTGACATTTAAGTAACTTTGATATACTAATTTTTTAAAGGGATAAAATAGAAAACTAATTGCCACTGGCAGTATATCAATCATCAGCTTTCCCCAATTTCATCAACAGTGAGGCATTATTATAAAAATAAGTCGGTTTCAGGGAATTAACATGAATTAAGTTTCACATTTTTACCAATATTGATAATTTGCCATATTCTTTTTCTAGTTTACCTACTAGATACATTTAAAAGAGCTCTTACATATAGGTATATCTTTTTGGTCATGTTTTATTCAACTATTTTACAGCCAGATTTTTTTTTTCCTTTTTAATAGAAAATATATATGTAATAGCCAGTTTCTTTTGTTTCCTATAAATTTATTTCAATTTTTAATTTTTAAATCTTACTGAATATGTATTTTATAGGGTAACATATATGTTCTGTTTTGTTTTCCCGAGTTGTTTTTTGGTTCATCAAAATCTACTTAATTACATTTATTCTTTTGCTGCTTTGAAGTCACCTACATGATCATATATTAAAAACTGTAAGAATTGCTAGCATAAATTAGAAACCCATTATCAGAAATTCCTCAAAACCCAAATTGTTTATCAATACAACTATTAATGATAAAATTAAAATAAACAAAACTTTCATAGGGCTTGTCTCTCAGCTTTTGTTTGTCTAGGAATGTTTTAATTTCACCCTCATTCCTGAAGAATAATTTCACTGAAAATAGTACTTTTGGTTGAAAGGTTTTTTTTTTTTTTTCCTTTCAGCACTTTAAACGTTATCTTTCCATTGTCTTTTGACCTTCAATGTTCCTGAGGGAAAGTAGGCATTTAATCTTATTGGAGATCCTTTGTATGTGACTGTTTGCTTCAGTCTTGCTGGTTTCATGATTCTCTCTTTGTCTTTAATTTTTAAGAGCCTTATGATGTAGAAACCCTGATGGTGTGGTTGTTAGGTGCTACAGATGCTAACCAAAAGGTCTGCAATGAGACTCCATCAGGCAGTCCTAGGAAACTCTATGGGGCAGTTCTACTCTGTCCTGTAGGGTCACTATGAGTCAGAATTAACTCAACAGCAAAGGGTTTTTTGTTTGTTTGTTTTAACTCTAATATGCATTGGGTTTTGGGATGCCTTGAAATTTTTTTTTTTTTTTTTTTTGGTATAGATCTCTTTGGGTATATCATTATTTTGGTCCTTTGAGCTTCTTGGATTTGTAGATTCACATCCTTCATTTGATTGGGGAAATTTTCTGTCATTACTTCTTCAAAATATTCTTTTTGTTCCTTCCTGTCTCCTTTCTCTTTCTGGGATTCTCACAATACATATATTAGGTCTCTTGTTGTTGCCCTATAATTCCATTAAACTGTGCTCAAACTTCTTGAACCTCCATTCTTGTTACCCTTCAGCATCTGTAATTTTAACTATCTTATTCTTTAATTTCCTGATTCTCTCTTCTGTCTGCTGAAATTTTTTGGTAAATCCTTTTATTGTGTTTGTTTCAGTTATTGTCTTTTTTTCAGTTGCAATATCTCTTTTTTTAGATTCTCATTTTGTTCTTGCATTGTTTTCCTTATTTCTTTTAGCTCTTTGTCTATATTTTCTCTTTGAAATCCCTTTCAAAGTGTGGCTCGAGAAGACCAAGTAAAGTATCATAATGACATGGGCAAAAAGCTGGAGATGGAAAAAAAAAGGGAAGAATGAGCTCAGCATTTCTCAAGCTGAAAGAACTGAAGAAAAAATTTACGCCTTTAGTTGCAACAATGAAGGATTCTATGGGGAAAATATTAAACAACGCAGGACACATCAAAAGAAGAGGGAAGGAATACACAGAGTCATTATACCAGAAAGAATTAGTCAATGTTCAACCATTTCAAGAGGTAGCATATGATCAGGAACTGATGGTACTCAAGGAAGAAGTCCAAGCTGCACTTAAGGCATTGACAAAAAACAAGGCTCCAGGAATTACCAGAATATCAATTGAGATGTTTCAACAAATGGACACAATGGAAGTGTTCACTCATCTATCCCAGG
This sequence comes from Loxodonta africana, assembly GCF_030014295.1. Lineage (NCBI taxonomy): Eukaryota > Metazoa > Chordata > Mammalia > Proboscidea > Elephantidae > Loxodonta > Loxodonta africana. Next base: position 93,372,782 of record NC_087346.1, read on the forward strand.
AAATTTGGAAGACAGCTATCTGTCCAAAGGACTGGAAGAGATACATATTCATGCCTATTCCCAAGAAAAGTGATCCAACTGAATGTGGAAATTATCGAACAATACCATTAGTATCACATGCCAGCAAAATTTTGTTGAAGATCATTCAAAAGCAGCTGCAGCAGCATATTGACAGGGAACTACCAGAAATTCAGGCCGCATTCAGAAGAAGATGTGGAACCAGAGATATCATTGCTGATGTCTGATGGATCCTGGCAGAAAGCAGAGACTACCAGAAGGAGGTTTACCTGTGCTTTATTGACTATGTAAAGGCATTTGACTGTGTGGATCATGAAAAATTATGGATAGCGCTGCAAAGAATGGGGATTGTAGAACACTTTTTGTGGCCATGAGAAACCTGTACATAGATCAAGAGGTAGTTGTTTGGACAGCACAAAGGGATACCATGTGGTTTAAAGTAAGGAGAGGTGTGTGTCAGGGTTGTATCATTTCACCATACATAGTCAGTCTGTATGCTGAGCAAATTCACTGAGAACCTGCACTATATGAAAAAGAATGGGGCATTGAGATTGGAAGATGACTAACAACCTGTGTTATGCAGATGGCACAACCTTACTTGCTGAAAGTGAAGAGGACTTGAAGCACTTACTGATGAAGATCAAAGATCTCAGGCTTCAGTATGAATTACAACTCAATGTAAAGAAAACAAAGATCCTCACAACTGGACCGATAAGCAACATCATGATAAATGGAGAAAAGATTGAGGTTTTCAAGGATTTCATTTTACTTGGATCCACAATCAACACCCATGGAAGCACCAGTCAAGAAATCAAAAGATGCATTGCATTGGGCTAATCTGCTGCAAAAGGGCCTCTTTAAAGTGCTGAAAAGCAAAGATGTCACCCTGAAGACTAAGATGCACCTGACCCAAGACGTAGTATTTTCAATTGCCTCATATGCATGTGAAAGCTGGACAATGAATAAGGAAGACTGAAGAATTGATGTCTTTGAATTGTGGTGTTGGCAAAGAATATTGAATATACCATGGACTGCTAAAAGAGCAAACAATTCTGTCTTTGAAGAAGTACAGCCAGAATGCTCATTAGAAGCAAGGATGGTGAGACTGCATCTTACATACTTTGGACAAGGTGTCAGATGGGATCAGTCCCTGGAGAAGGACATCATGCTTGGTAAAGTACAGGGTCAGCAGAAAAGAGGAAGACCCTCAACGAGATGGACTGACACAGTGGCTACAACAATGGGGTCAAGCATAACGACGATTATAAGGATGGCACAGGACAGGGCAGTGCTTTGTTCTGTAGTATATAGGGCAGCTATTAGTTGGAACTGACTCAACAGCACCTAACAACAACAGCATTTCCCCTTAGTTCTTTAATTAGTTTAATGTTTTTTTCTTATACTCCCTCTCCCCCCCTTTTTTTTTAAATTATTTGTTCATCCCTAGGTGTGCTTTCACTCCCTTTGTCATGTTCATTAGGTTAAGTTATTGTTTCTCTGTTCTTTATATATCTTGTGATTATTTGTTAAGGCATTGGAATTTTCCAGAGTGTTAGCTTTCTTAGTTTTTCCCACTATTTGGGGGTTTTGTCTTCATTGCTTTCTGCTTAAAACTCTTAGGAGGACAGCAGGTTCAGCTTTGCTTAGTGTTTCCTCTCCCTCTCTGTGATACCTCTTTTTCCCTCTCTGGCTTAATTAGGATTTGAAAGTTCCAGATCTCGGTTTTCAACTTTCAATCTCACCCAAACACACTGGAAAAAATATCATGATCACTCCATCCACCAACCAGGACCACCAAGGTGGTGAGATTGTGAACTAATCAATTTGTCTGCCGGGGGCAGAGTCCTCTTTCTAATTATTACTCCCTTCTCTTCTCTGTGGAAACCCTGGTAGCATAGTAGCTGCTAACCAAAAGGTTGGCAGTTTGAATGCACCATGCACTCTTTGGAAACTCTTTGAGGCATTTCTACTCGGTCCTATAGAGTCGCTATGAGTTGGAATTGATTCGATGGCAATGGATTTGGTTTTGATTTGGTTTTCTCTTCTCTGTTTCTGCCACCATTTTTTCAGTCAAAGAACCCACACCCAGTGACCCCTCTTCGGGGCTTGTTGTGACCCTCTGGTTTTGTCTAAGGCTTCCTTTCCTGCTCTGTGGAGGCTGCTTGTATTTGAGCAGGATTTCTGGGGAGCCACAAGCTGCCTTTCCTTTGTTTCAGGCAGAGAAGGGACTGTCACTCCACAGAAGAACCTTCAAGAGATCTTACTTGTTGGTTTCAGAACCCCAGTGGCCCTGTGGTGGCAGGGTGGGGCAGTCTCCTCTCAGGTAACCCTCCTCTGAGTTCCACTGTAGGGGACCTTCTGTAGGAGCTCCTATCAGTCTAGCAGCTAATAGTTACTGGGTGAGGAAGACAATGCCATGTTCTGAATGGACTCCAAGAAAGGTCTGCCTTATTGCTAACAGAGCCCACTCTGTAGTATGTTGACTAGGGGTATAGCCTCCACTTAAGATGTCTGGTTCCTAGCATGCAGCAACTTTAGTCAGCAGTCCTCAGCACAGACCGAAAGGAGAAGCAGACAGATCCAAGTTGATCCTGAGGGAGGTTTGTCCTGTTGGTTTTAGAGGCCTGGGCTGTGGTGTACACAAGGAGGCAGGTAGAGTGCTGACTATTGGAGCTGATTCTACTGAAGTGGCTTTCTGTGGCAGTTTTCAATACCTTGGTTATGAACAGTTATGAGGTGGGGTAGGGGGTGTCATGCTCCAGTTGGATCGCCACAGAGATCTGCTTTGTTGCTGTCAGTACCCTCCTGGTAGATTGTTGGCTGTTAATGCAATCTCCTTTCAAGTTGCCTGCTTCCTAGCACACAGCAGCCTTAGCAGTCCTCAATGCCAACCAGCAGCGGGAGCAGGTTATCCTAAGTTGACACCCAGGAAGGTTTGACTTATTGGATTCAGAGGCTTGAGCTATGGGATCCCAGAAAGGCAGGTAGAACATTGACTGTGAGAGCAGACTTCACTGCAGGGGGCCTTTTGTAGCAATTCACTGCAGTCTTGCAAGTGTTAGTGTCCAAGTGAGGGAGGGTTTGTCACACTCAAAATGGACCCCTGGGACGGGGGGTCTGTCTTGTTGCTATCAGAGCTCCCCCTGTATTATGTTGTTGTGGATACAGCCTCCACTCAAGACGCCTGCTTCCTAGCACACAACAGCCTCAGTCAAAAGTCCTTAGCACCAACAGAAAGGGGAGCAGCAGACTCAAACTGACTCCCCGGGAGGTCTGTCCTGTTGGTTTCAAAGGCCTGAGCTATGGAGTGTGCAGGAAGCCAGATAGAGTGTTGACTGTGAGAACATACACCACGGCAGAAAGCCTTCTGCAGCAATTCACAGTAGGCTTTCAACTAACAGTGTTCAGATTGGGGAGGTGCTGACACACTCCAAACGGACCCCCAGGAAATTCTGCGTTGTTGATATTAGAACAGGAACTTGTGACCCTGCCTGTTTGTACAGACAGGGGGTTTTGGTGGTTAGGGAAATGGGCTCTTTTTCTGGGATCGCTTTCTCAGTTCATGCAACCAGTAGACTGTGTTGCTGGGGGGAGGGGGACCGTGGGAGAAGTGGTTTTCCTACCATATGTGACTTGTTCATTCATTGATTTTTGCCTGTCTGCAGTTTCCTGCTGCTTTCCTCTGCTCCCTCATTCAGGGCCCTTTAAAGCTGAGTGCCATTTCCTTGTTGTAGTTCTTCTTGTGTACCCAGAATAGGGTCAGAACGATGGTCTGTTTATGCTGCCGATTTCCCAGAATTCCCTCTACTCGCTGTTTTTGTTAATACATCTATGTTTCTAAAATTATTCCCAGTATAAAAGCTATACTATTTCAAATAAAGGATCTAGTAATACATTTAAATGTTTATATGTGTAATTGTTCCAAAGTTGAGAATGCAGGTCTGACCTATTTAAAATATAAATTATACTTTAGTTTCTTTAAGGTATAAGCCAGGTGTTTATTTTAAAATTTCTTTATATGATGCCTTTAGTCAATAAATTTGTGCTATTGGCAAACAAAATATTAGTGTATATTCAGAAAAATAATATCAAAATATTCATTTCTCATTTTGTACATTTGATTTTGCATTTGTAGCGTCATAAAAGTTATTGGTAAAACTAATATCTGTTGAATATTTGTGACTATGAGCAAAAAAATTCAAATTTGTTTTGTTTTGAAAATTATTAAATGAGGAGCTTCTTTGTCTTCTTTTTTAAATATCTGAAAACTCTACTTGAAATTTCTTCAATTTTTCTCCTTATTTCACTTCTCAATCCAACATAAATGGGTTTCCATTTTCATTTTCTACTAAAATATTTTAGAGTCACATAATAGTTAACATATCCAACATTCCCCCCTCCGCACAAATTGGCAAATTGTAGGAGATTTTAACCATCCAGTAAACAAACTTGGTACAATTGTTATTTGTAGACCACTGCCCTTAACAAGGAAACCCTGGTTGTTTAGTGGTTAAGAGCTACAGCTGCTGACCAAAAGGTTGGCAGTTCAAATCCACCAGGCACTCCTTGAAAACCATATGAGGCAGTTCTACTGTGTCCTACAGGGTTGCTATGAGTTGGACTTGACTCGATGGCAATGGGTTTCTATGGGCACTTAGCAAAGGGAGTTCCGATGGTGCGATGGTTAAGCACTCAGCTGCTAACTGAAAGGTCGGAAGTTCAAACCCACCAGTTTCTCTGCAGAAGAAAGATGTGACAGTTGGCTTCCGTAATGATTACAGCCTTGGATACTCTGTGAGATAGTTCTACTCTGTCTTAGAGGATAGCTTTGCATCATAAACGACTTGATGGCAATGGGTATGGACACTTAACAACTGCAACTCCCAGCTTTTTTTTAATCAAATGCCTAAAGAATACTAATAAAAATTGACCTAAATTGGTACATAAAGTAAATCATTAAATTTCATAGAGCACAAAGAGCTAAAGGATCAACAGTATAATAGTAGTAATTATGTATTCAAACCTAAACAAGAAACAAAAATCTTACATATATAAAGCTCTGAAATTAACAAAAGTGGTACCTAAGGGAAAGTTTTTTCTTTACATTTTGTGCTGTTTTTCATGGGTGCCATCTAGTCAAGTCGATATTGACCCACGGTGACCCCGTGTGGCAGAATAGAACTGACCCATATGGTTGTGTGAGCTGTAATCTTTATGGGAACAGATTGTCAAGTCTTTTACCCACGGAGCCACTAGTTGGTTTTGCTGGAAGGGTTACCTTTCGATTAGCAGCTCAGAGCTTAACTCTTACACCATCAGGGTTCCAAATTCCTCTTGAAGTTTAAGGAATTACAGAGATGTGATTTTTTTTTTTTTTAAACCAGAAAGGCTACATAAGAATCTTTTTTTTTTTTTTTCTGTCCATCAGAATGTGTTGTTATTATGTGTTCTCAAGTCTATACTGACTGACTCATAGTGACCCTATATGACAGAGTAAAACTGCCCCACAGGGTTTTCTTGGCTATAATCTTTACAGAAGCAGTTTTCTCAGTCTTTTTTTCCCAAAGAGTCATTGGGTGGGGAACTGCCAATTTTTCAGTTAGCAGCTGAGTACTTAACCATTGTAACACCAGGCCTCTTTCATATGTATACTATGGTAACAGAAATAAAAATTCGTAATACAAAAAGATAAGTAAATTATTTTACATTAAGTAGAAAAGGAAATATTTGTATACTTTTCATCATAGTCAGCAGAAGAGACTATTAATGCCTGGTTATTTGTAACAAAACCACGTTTGTGATTATCATGTATGTGGGGAAAATGAACTAAAAGCAATACTCTTGTTAGCATTATTATCAAATACATTTGTCAATTCTAACATTTTTATCTTGTATTTCAATAGTCCAATTTTCCATGTCAGTAATATTAACCATTTATCAGTTAAACCAGAACATACACTTCTAAAAAAAAAAAAAATAGTCTTAGATATGATAAAAAGGTATTTCACAAAATAACAGGAAAATTATCGATATTATTTATAAGAACATAATTGTCCTTAATGCTTCTCCTTAGTGTTGATTATAAGGACATTGCTCATATCTTACTAGTTTCAATCTTAACAGAAATTTCTTTAATTAGTGACATTATAGGCGAATTTTTAGGAAACTTATAAGTAAGCCAAAATTTGCATGTTTGTGAGGAGGAAAAGAGAAGAAAGTATTAAGAACAATGATTAGAAGCAGATAAACCGCTAGCAAAAGTTGAGAACAAAATATCAAGATAGTGGCTTAGGAGTGTTGGTAGTTAAGATATTCAATATTGCCACTGAAAATGAACTATGGTTAGGATCCCCGGTGGCAGCACATTTTGTGAAATATCACTCTGGCATTAGGTCTCCTAGATTTATAAGCTCTGAAAAGGTCTCTGCCCCCGTAGAGATAATAATGCAGCTCACTCCCAATACAATGAGAATTAAGATGTTTCAAATAAGTATTTTAAAGAGAAACTTTTTATTTTTAATAAACAATAGTTCTTATTTGCATGCAATGATGTACATTAATTAAAACATTCTGTAAATTTTGAGAATTTTTGAAGCCAAAAATGACAATATTCTAGCAAACTATACCTACTAACCCTATAAAGAAATTATTGGCTATAAAAACATAAACTCAGAGGAGACAGGGTCATGCTTTTCATAATACAGGCATTTTTATGTGCTCCAGTGCAAAATTATTTCTGATTCTGGCCTTTCACACTTCCAGTCTATTTGTGTACGTGGCTTCCAACTGTGGAGATAAATACACTAAAGATGACACCTTATACCAGCTTGCGGCTTTTTGGACAGAGTAACTACTTAGGATTCAGAAAAGTATCTTAAGGTAGAAAGTAATAAAGATGAATCCAAATAGTTTTTATTAATACAAGTTTTTCAGTATGAGATACAAATGAACATTATTTCCATGTTATAGTAAAGAATTGGAGTCTTACTTGATAATGACTGTATAGGAAACAAATAGCCTTTATGGATCCTCTCCAAAGGGTGGAAAATATATGCATGTATTTGTTTATAAGTTTAAATATTTTACAGACATCTTGAAGCCCATTCACAAATTTCATGTTAAGGAACCCTGTGTTAAAATTTTCTTCATGGAATCTAACATTTTTACAGAACTCTTTATGCATTATATGTACACACACACACATATACATATATTACATAAATTATTGTGCAAATATGTTATATATTAATATTATATTAATTCTGCATTTTCTCATGAGGAACCTCTACATGAATCAAGAGGCAGTCTTTCAAACAGAATAAGGAGATATTTTGTGGTTTAAAATTAGAAAAAGTGTGTGGCAGGGTTGTATTCTATCATCTTATTCAAACTGTATGATGAACAAATAATCTGAGAAGCTGAGGTATTTGAAGAAAACGGTGGCATCAAGATTAGAGGAAGAGTCATTAACAACCTGAGATATGCAGGTGACACAACCTTATTTGCCAAAACTGTAGGCTACTTGCAGCACTTACTGATGAAAGATAAATACTATAGCCTTCTGTATGGATTACATCTGAACTTGAAGAAGAGGAAAATCCTTACAACTGGACCGATAAACAACATCAAGATAAATAGAAAAGCAACTGACATTGTCAAGGATTTCATTCTTTTTGGACCAAAAACCAGTGCTCATGGAAGCAGTATTCAAGTTAAACAATGTATTTCATTGGGCAATTCTACTGCAAAAGATCTCTTTAAAGTGCTGAAAAGCAAAGATGTCACTTTGAAGGCTAATGTGCCAATGACCCAAGCCATGGCATTTTCAATTGTCTCATACGCATGAGAAATCTGAACAATGAAAAAGGAAGCTCAAAGAAGAATTGATATACTTCAATTTTGGTGTTGGCAAAGAATATTGAATATACAATGGGCTGTCAGAAGGATGAAAAAAATCGGTCTTGGAGGAAGTACAGCCAGAATGCTTCTTAGAAGGAAGGATGGAAAAACTCCTGGTGCAACTTGGATGCATCATCAGGAGAGATCAATCACTGTAGAGGGACATAATACTTGATAAAGTAGATGGCCAAGGGAAAAAGGGAGACAATCAATGAGTTGGGCTGACACAGTGGCTGCAACAATGAGCTCAAACATAGCAATGATGATAGGATGGTGCAGGGTCAGGCAACATCTTGTGTTATACATGGGGTTGCTATGAATTAGAGCCAATTCAATGGCACATAAAAACAGTAAATTAAAAACATTTAAATATTTGGACAAAGCATGCATTATTTCAAAACCAAAAAATATCATTTAGAAAAATAAAAAATAATGTTGTTATCAAATATTTTGCTTAGATTATTAATTTGTATTGATATTTGTGAATTCTCTAACTTGTCTACAGAGCAAAAGAGAGATATCTAATTTCTAAAATATAATTCTAATTTCACTCACCTATTTACATGAGTTTACATTCTTTGTGTATTTTATATACTTTTTCATTAATACAGAAATATTACTGTAAAGTAACATCACCTTGCATTCCATTTTAACCAACTCTGAATTCTAAAACTTCAAGAAGAAAAGAACACAGAAAATTTTGATACTAAATGTTAATTATGTTGTTATGAAATATATTATTGTATTAAATAGCATATAAACAATATAACTATTTTTATATAAATCTTACATAAAAACTTAAAAATACAACATAGTGGATACATATAAATTTTCAGAATATCACTTACCAAAAATAGCTTTCACGCATACAACTCTGTATGTCACTTACAGTCACAGTCTAAGTGACAATCTTTCTGAATAAGAAGCTAAGTTTAAAAATAGGCCAAGAATTTTAACTACAAAGAAGTTTCATTGCATATTTGTTTGTCAACATTCTTATACTATAATTTCCTTTTGAAATTAAGGTTTTAAGAAGTGCAGAAAGAGCTTGTTAAATCTACTGAATATGTTTTCAAAAGTAATATTTAAATTTTATCTCTAAATAAAAGGATCAAAAGAAAAAGAGAAAAGAATAAAAATAAATCAATGTGTTGTCACCCTTTATCCTTTGGCTCCCTTGACATAGACATTCTACAAAGATTCTGAAGCAATGTGCTCTGCCTTCTCTACAAAATAAGTCCACTCAGAATGTCAAAAATAACTATTCAGAAAAGTAACTCTAGCCTGCATCTTTCCTATAAATATTATTTTTTCATACATTCACAGATCCAAAAAAAAAAAAATCCAAACCCGCTGCCATCGAATTGATTCTGACTCATACTGACCGTACAGGACACAGTAGAACTATCCCCATAGGGTTTCCAAGGAGTGGCTGGTGGACTCAAATTGCTGCCTTTTGTTTAGCAGACATAGCTCTCAACCACATTCATAGATAGACACACTCAAATTTAGAAAATTTGCTTCCCATCATGTATACCCCTTGTCCCTAAAAAAAAAAAAAAAAATTTTTTTTTTTTTTTTTTTTTTCCCTACATCTAATCAAACAGAGATGTTGGTTTTTCCCTCACAAGACCATTTGGGTCATTCTATGTATTTCCAGAGCATTAATCTGAATTAATACTTAATCTCTCCACACCTGGTCTCCTGTAACAGTCTCTTTACTAGTCTTCTTGCCTACAACCTCTGCCTTAAAAAGTCAGTCTTGCAAAATACCTCCAAATTATTCTTCCCAAAACAACTTTGCTCAGTTTCTTATTCAAAACCCATCAATGGTTTCCTGGTGCAAAGAGCATCATTTTATTTCCTTTTTGCTGTGTTGACAAGCTGAACAAATTACATTGATGTGCACTATATACTCTTGTGGCAGTATCTACTCTCAGCTACAATAAAACATGGTGGTGCAGAGGGTAAGCACTGGTGTGCTAGTCGAAAGGTCAGTCGTTGGAACCTATTAGCTGCTCCATGGGAAAAAGATGTGGCAGCCTGCTTTCATGAAGATTTACAGCCTTCAAAACCCTATCGGGCAGTTCGACTCTGTCCTATAGGGGCGCTATGAGCTGGAATCGACTTGATGACAATGAGTATGGTTTTGGGATTTTTTTTTTTTTGCTCCAAGTGCACCACCCTTTCCTATCCTCGTCAAGGTTTTAAAAATGAGAGGATGAGTGTCTTAGTTATCTAGTACTACTATAATGGGAATATCACAAGTGGATGGTTTTAACACCAATGACAGAAAATAACATTCAATTCAATGTTTATATTTTGTCTTCATAATTCAAATGAAACCACTAAGAAGCTTATGTTAAAATAATTGACAGTTGAGCATATTATTAGTCTATCTGAAATCCAATCAGCAATATATATTTTCTGCTAAGTTCAAGGCTGTCTTCTACTGCTTGGGATGTGATAGTCAATGGAAACAGAAACACTTGCCTTTTGGAGATAATATTGTAGTGAAAGGAGGTAATAAATACCAACCAACCAACTGTATTATTACAGAGTTAATCATGTTATTATTTCTTTGTCTTAGACCTACTTTTTTTAGATAATGTAAGAAAGTAATTTAACTACAAGGAGAAGTGTTAGTTGACTGTTGAATGGAAGACATCTGTCACCTTAACTTAAGGTCTATTCCTTCCTTAGTCTTCAGTATTTTCCCATTGCTCCTTCTGCCTTCTTCAGTTATTTGTACAAGTCAGCTGTCAGACATCACCCTATGCTAGCCACCTAGACTCAAAGTGATTTCTATCAAGAGCCTAGGTATTGTCAGGTTGTCAGGAATGTCCTTGCCTTGTGCTTTTCAACCTTGCAAATTGCTTCTTGATTGACACTTTTGAAATTCTGTCAGCTTTTCTTTTCTTTGTTTGCTTTATACAGAATAGAAAAGAAGATGCAGTTCCTATCCATTAGCTTGGCAAAATCACAGCCCCAGTGACAGAAAGTCCAATCTCATAAATCATTTAATTCATAAATAGAAAAATAAAGATGACTGAACGGAGACTATAGAATCAGTTGCCAAAGGGATTTCTGACCTCAGTTCAGAACCTTCAGTTCTTAAGTCTCTGCACACAGATTAAAATTCTATAATGAAAAGCAAATAAAATATCAAAATATATTAAACTAATTTTTTTCAGTGTCAAATGTGAAAATGTTTGAAGAAACAGTATTTTATTAAATAGAAAAAAAATACATTGAGAGTTCACAATCTGTGAATAAAAATGAACTGTAAGCCAAGTATTTCTTGGTTTCACTTCAATGTACAGAAAGCACCAACTGTCCCAGTGATTAGAAGTTGTGCTAGAGGTAGATATACTAATGCTCAGTATTGCTCTTTGGCTTAAGGAGTTTAAGTGTCATGGCTAAGAAAAATGGGAATCACATGCTTAATATTATTCTAAACGAAAATGAGGAAGATATAAACAAAATTAATTATGTTAGAATATAGGTGCTCAGAATGAAAATCTCCTGTGACATTGTAAGTAATACATGATTGGTAACACTGAAATATTTTCCTGAAAAATATTCTGTCATAACTATTTTTGTTTTCTTTTTCAAAGTAGATTTCCAGTTTGCAAACTACTGAATAACTGAATGTTTTTCAAATGTTTACAGTTGATGACTTATGTTCAGGCTATTTCTGTTTTGAATCTAGAAGCAGATATTTCAATCACTGGTAAACATAAAAAATAGTATCAAAATGAAGATTTTTGTTGTTGTTAGGTACCATTGGGTCGGTTCCAACTCATAGCGACTCCATGTACAGCAGCAGAACTAAACACTGCCCAGTCCCTACACCATTCTCATAACTGTTGTTATGCTTGAACCCACTGTTGGCAGCCACCATGTCAATCTGTCTGGTTGAGGGTCTCCCTCTTTTTTGTTGACCCTCTACTTTACCAAACATGATGTACTTCTCCAGGGACTGGTCCCTCCTGATAACCTGCCCAAAGTATGTAAGAGGAAGCCTCGCCATCCTTGCTTCTAATGAGCATTCTGGCTGTAATTCTTCTAAGACAGGTTTGTTCCTTCTTTTGGTAAAGCAAACAAACAAACCCGCTGCCCTGGAGTTGATTCTGACTCATAGCATGGTACCAAACTAAACCAAACTCATAGCCATCAAGTTGATGCCAACTCATAGCGATCCTAAAAGACAAAGTAGAACTGCCCCAAAGGACTGCCTGGTGGATTCAAATTACCCACCTTTTGGTTAGCAAGCATAGCTCTTAATTACTACACCACCAGGGTTTCCCATAGCATGGTAGTATATGCTATATTCAATATCTTTCAATACCGTAATTCAAAGGCATCAATTCTTCTTAGGTCTTATTTATTCACTGTCCAGCTTTCACACGCATATGAGGCAACTGAAAACACCATGGCTTTCCAAAGGCACGCCTTAGCCCCTAAAGAGATACCTTTGCTTTTTAACACATTAAAGAGGTCTTTTGCAGCAGATTTGCCCAAGGCAATATATTCTTTGATTTCTCGACTGCTGTTTACTTGGCTGTTGTTTGTGGATCCAGTAAAACAAAATCCTTGACAACTTCAGTATTTTCTTTGACTATCGTGATGTTTCTTATTGGTCCAGTTGTAAGGGTTTTTGTTTTTTTTTTTTACCTTGAGGTGTAATCCATGCTGAAGGCTGTGGCGTTTGATCTTCTTAAGTACTTCAAGTCCTCTTTGCTTTCAGCAAGCAAAGTTCTGTCATCTTCATATCACAGGTTGTTTTTACGAGTCTTCCTGTAATACTGATGCCCCATTCTTCATCATATAATCCAGCTTCTCAGATTATTTGCTCAGCATATGGATTGAATAACTATGGTGAAAGGATATAACTCTGACACACACCTATCCTGACTTTCGACCACGCAATATCCATTTGTCCTGTTCCAACTACTGCCTCTTGATCCATGTACAGGTTCCTCATGAGCACAATTAAGTGTTCTAGAATTTCTATAATTTGTTATTATCCACACAGTATTATTACTTTGCAAAGTCAATAAAACACAGGTAAACATCCTCCTGGTGTTTGCTTTCAGCCAGGATCCTTCTTATATCAGCAGTGATATCCCTCGTTCCAAGTCCTCTTCTGAATCCAGCTTAAATTTCTGGCAGTTTCCTGTCGAAGTACTGCTGCAGCTACTTTTGGATAATCTCCAGCAAAATTTTACAGTTCATATTAATGATATTGTTTGATGATTTCCACATTAGGTTGGATTATCTTTCTTTGGAATAGGCATAAATATGAATGTCTTCCAGTTGGTTAGCCAGGTAGCTGTCTTCCAAATTTCTTGGCATAGACAAATGAGCACTTCCAGTTGAAACATCCACTTCCGTTGAAACATCTCAATTGGTGTTCCATCAGTTCCTGGAGCCTTGTTTCTGCCAGTGCCTTCAGGGCAGCTTGGACTTCTTCCTTCATCACCACTGGTTCCTGATCATATGCTACCTCCTAAAATGGTTGAACTTCGACCAATTATTTTTGGTATAATAATTCTGTATAGTCTTTCCATTTTCTTTTGATGCTTCTCATGTCATTTAATATCTTTCAGGTGTTGTTGTTGTTGTTAGGTGCCTTTGAGTTGATTTCAACTCATAGTGACCCTATGCACAACAGAACGAAACACTGCCTGGTCCTCCGCCATCCTTGCAATCATTGCTATGCTTGAGCCAATCGTTGCAGCCACTGTGTCAATCCACCTGCTTGAGAGTCTTCCTCTTTTCTGATGAACCTGTACTTTACAAAGCATGATGTCCATCTCCAGGGACTGAGCCTTTCTGACAACATGTCCAGAGTATGTAAGACACAGTTTTGCCATCCTTGCTTCTAAGGAGCATTCTAGTTGTGCTTTTATTCCAAGAAAGATTTGTTCTTTCTTTGGGCATCCATGGTATATTCAATATTCTTCACCAACATCACAATTAAAAGGCATCAATTTTTCTTCAGTCTTCCTTATTCATTGTCCAGCTTTCACATGCATATGATGCGATTGAAAATACCATGGCTTGGGTCAGGCACACCTTAGTCTTCAAGGTGACATCTTTGCTTTTCAACACATTATAGAGGTCCTTTGCAGCAGATTTGCCCAACGCAATGCATCTTTTGATTTCTTGACTGCTGCTGCCATGAGTGTTGATTGTGAATCCAAGTAAAATGAAATCCTTGACAACTTCAATCTTTTTTCTGTTTATCGTCATGTGGCTTATTGGTCCAGTTCTGAGGATTTTTGTTTTCTTTATGTTGAAGTCTAATCCATACCAAAGGGTGTGGTCTTTGATCTTCATTAGTAAGTGCTTCAAGTCCTCTTCACTTTCAGCAAGCAAGGTTGTGTCATCTGCATAACTCAGGTTGTTAATGAGTCTTTCTCCAATCCTGGTGTCCCATTCTTCTTCATATAATCCAGTGTCTTGGATTATTTGCTCAGCATCAAGATTGAATGGGTATGGCGAAAGGATACAACCCTGACTTTAAACCACTCAGTATCCCTTTGTTCTGTCTGAACAACTGGCTCTTGATCTATGTACAGGTTCCTCATGAGCACAATTAAGTGTTCTGGAATTCCCATTTTTCACAATGATATCCATAATTTTCATAATCCACACAGTCTAATGCCTTTGCATCGTCAATAAAATGCAGGTAAACATCCTTCTGGTATTCTCTCCTTTCAGCCAGTTTCCATCTGACATCAGCAATGATATCCCTGGTTCCAAGTCCTCTTCTGAATCCAGCCTGTATTTCTGGCAGTTCCCTGTTGATATACTGCTGCAGCTGCTTTTGAATGATCTTCAGCAAAATTTTGCTTGCATGTGACATTTTCCCTGTGGAATCCTTCAGTGTTGTAACTAGAGGCTTGAATTTTTTCTTCTGTTCTTTCAGCTTGAGAAATGCCAAGTGTGATCTTCCCTTTTGGTTTTCTGTCTCCAGGTCTTTGCACATGTCATTATAATACTTAGTCTTCTGGAGCTGTCCTTTGAAATTTTCTGTTTGGCTCTTTTACTTTATCATTTCTTCCTTTCTCTTTAGCTGCTCGATGTTCAAGAGCAAGTTTCAGAGTCTTTTCTGATATCCATTTTGAATTTTCCTTTCTTTTCTGTCTTTATACTTACCTCTTTCTTTCTTCATATATGATATCCTTAATGTCATTCTGTAACTGGTCTGGTCTTCAGTCATTAATATTCAATGGGTGAAATCTATTTTTGGTTTTTCAAAATTCTGTCATGCTATCTCTGGTATCATTTTTATCACCAAAGCCATATTTTTCAACTACCAATTCTTCTTCATTGCTTTCAACCTTTTCAATTCAATCACCAATAATTATCAATGCATCTTGATTGTATGTTCAGCCAATTTCAGACTGCAGAAATTGGTAAAAAACAAACAAACAAAAAAAAACTTCAATTTCTTCATCTTTGGCATTAGTAGTTGGTGTGAAGTTTGAATAATAGCCATATTTATTGGTCTTTCTTGTAGGTTTATGGATATTATCCTATCACTGACAGCGTTGCACTTTAGGGTAGATGTTGAAATGTTCTTTTTGACAATGAATGCCATGTCATTCCTCATCAATTTGTCATTCTTGGCACAGGAGACAATATGATTTTCAATTCAAAATGTCCAATACCAGTCCATTTCAGCTCACTAATGCTCATGCATTCCATTTCATTTTTGACCAATTCCAATTTTCCTAGTTTCATACTTCATACATTCCATTTTCCAATTATTAACAGATGTTGGCAACTGTTTCTTCTCATTTTGAGTGGTGCTATATCAGCTAATGAAAGTCTTGAAAGCTTGATGCCATCCACATCATTAAAATTAACTCTGCTTCAGTCATATTTCATATATTGCAGATTCTCATTATTGATGGATGTCTGCAGCTGTTTCTTCTCATTTTGAGTCATGCCATATCAGCAAATGAAGGTCTTAAAAGCTTTACCTGATCCAAGTCATTAAGGTTGACTCTACTTGGAGGAGGCAGCTCTTCCTTAGCCGTATTTTGAGTGCCTTCCAACCTGAGAGTCTCATCTTTTGCCTTTATATCAGACAATGTTCTGCTGCTATTCATATGGCTTTCACTGGCTAATTCTTTTCAGAAGTAGACTGTCAGGTCCTTCTTCCTAGTCTGTCTTAGTCTGGAGGATACACCCATGTATACTCTATGGGTGACTCTGTTGGTATTTAAACACCTGTGGCATAGCTTCACAGCTACAAGCAAGCCCACACAGTATGACAAACTGACAGATGTGTCAGGAATATACCATCAGTTTTATCAATCTATTTGTTTACCTATCTATCATCCATCTAGAGCAAGTTTAGAACCACATGAATATGGAGAAAAGTTATAAAGGACACGTGAAATCTTGAATATAAATTCAGAATTGTGGTTACCTTTCTGCATGGCATGGGAAGGAAACTGTAAATGAAGATGAAGAGACTTCCACAGTATTAGTAATTTTTGTTTATTAATTTATTTATGTTATGTAATAGATACAGGGATATTTGTTGTTATTGTTTAGATTTTTTATATCTTGAAAAATAATGGAAAGTTATAAACATATAAATTAAAAGTTATTTTGAATTAAAAGAAATTCCATATATTTTATATATATACCCTGATACTTTTTTTTAAGCAAAATTGTACAATATTTCGTAGCCATTAATAGTTTGCAGCTTGGGTGGGCTTTCCAATTTGATTTGAGGTAGAGATTTCATCATCAACTTTTGTTGTGTTTGTTTAATTATTTTAACTTTCAGAAAGGAGTGGGATAAGTATACCTTTAGCATATAGCCTAAAAAAAAAAAATTCTGTAGTGTTTTAAAATAGTTACAGTTAAAACCATTTGAGACATATAAGCAATCTACTACAAATTTATATGGCCTAATTTTTTACATAAACACCCATTATATTATCATAGCATTTTTTTCTCTAGAAATACTCAAACATCAGTTGCGAGATAATCTTCCTATATAAGATCCTGGAAGCACCAATACACGTGGCCTTCTAAATTCTGCATAAGACTGCCAGGTGCATATCTTGCCAATTCATCCCTATCTTAGGACAGGTACAATTTTTACTGAATTAGAACAAAATTCAAATGAATAGTTTGACTATGCATTAAATAATAATAATATATATTTTCCTATTAATTGAAACATCATTGCTTTTGATGAGGTATTTTAATCTTCATTGTCAAAAACGCCTTCTATACCCCTTGTAAATATGGGCATGTGTTTCCTGTAAGAAAATTCTACTCAACTAACTTCGATAAATTAATGAATAATCATTATATTCTTGGAATACATTTTTTCCCTTAAACAACTAAGTAAAAATATATTCATTCAAAAGAATAAACTTTTAGTTGAACTAATTTTGACTGTATATTTTAATTTAAATCACATTTTAATCTCATAAATCTCCATATTAATTTAAAATCATAATAACTTAGCAGTTAACAAAAGAGAAAATATATTAAAAATATAACTAGTTTAATATTTTTAGATTCATGCTTTAACTGAAGTAATCCTATGTGAATGATTATTTAAGAAAAAAACATGATGCATAGAATAAAGGCATTAGAATACACTCTTAACTTTCAGTTGGTTTTGAATCTAATATATTGTGTACCTTTTTTTTTTTTATCTTCCAGGCCTGGGATGTATGTTAGTGAACAGAACAGGCAAGAAGTCTATCCTTATGCCCTCTTTACATAATAAGGGAGGAGACAGAATGTGTATGCATGTGTGTGTTTGTGTGTGTGTACAGAAACACATACAAATGTATAAGCCCCACTAAGCCCACTGCCGTCAACTCGATTCCAACGCATAGCGACCCTATAGGACAGAGTAGAACTGCCTCATAGAGTTTCCAAGGAGCGCCTGGCAGATTTGAACTGCCGGCCTCTTGGTTAGCAGCTGCAGCACTTAACCACTACGCCACCAGGGTTTCCATACAGATGTATAGCACATAAATAATACTATTGAGGGTGAATAGTGGAGGTTCTACATTAGAATGATCAGTGATGATTTATCTGGAGAGCTGAGATTTGATTTCCATCAGTCCTTTGAGGTCTATTAATGCCAAGAGCCTTAAGAGTTAGAACAGAAAATCCAGAGGCTGTAGATCAAAACGAGGTGGAGCAAGTTCTTCATGGCTGGAGCAAAATGAACGCTAAAGACTGTTGTAGCAGAAAAAAATATACAGCATTAGAGAACAGGATATATAGAACATTTATGTTTATGTCAAGGAGTTTTTTTTTTTCCCCTATGTTTTGGGAAGACTTCAGAGATTTCAAAAGTGATTTGATTTTGCTTTTTCAAAGACTCTTCAAGTTGTTATGTAAAAATGAAGTTAAAATATTATTTCTGTATCTTCTGCTAGAATGGTGACAGACGAAAGTAGATTTTTGACAGTGAATCAGCAGAGAAGTAGCCAAAATCAGAGAAAAAAGTATTGTTGATAGACTGTATTCGAATAGTGAATTCACATGAAACATCAAGTCTGACTGTGACAGTTTTGCATGAGCTACAAATTTGCTGAGGGAGGATGTTGGTGTCATTTGTTGAGGGAGGATGACTTGTAGAGGAAAAGGCTCAGAAGTTGTAATTAGGTTCATTTAGAAGTCCCTCTTTGACATTCAAGTGTAATTTTTTTTTTTTTTAAATGATGCATTCAGGATAGATAGAGAGAGAGAGATCAATTAGGCTTAAGGAAAAGAAATGTCAAATATATAGGCAAATGTTTTATAATGTATCTTGCTGCTGTGATGAGAATGGCTAACTGTGATGGTTAATGTTATGTGTCACCTTGGTTAGGTTATGATTCTTAGCAATTTGCAGACACTGGATTAGTTGCCCTTCCATAATGTAATACAATATAATCACTTTCCTTGACATAATATAATCTGATAAAACAATCAGTTAAAAGGGGACTTTTCTTGGGGGTGTGGTCTACCTCCAGTACATAAATGGATGTTCTGGGAAAGCTTACTCTTATCCTCGACCCTGTACTCTTCTCATTGCTTCACCCCTTGACCCTGAGATATAAACTTGCAGCAGTATCTATTCTGCAGCCTGATCTGAAGATTTTGGGCTCACCAGCTGCCACAATTCCCTGAGCCAACAGAAGTCTCCAGTTTGCTACCTGACCTATGTATTTGAAATTTGACAGCCCCCACAATTCCCTGAGCCACTCTCTTGAAATCCCTGTCTCTGTAATTCTCTCTTATCTGTATACGTATATATATATATACGTATACAGATAAGATATGTATACAGATATATATACACACACACACACACACACACATATAGAGAGAGAGACTGGGTTTGCTCCTCTAGAGAAACCAGACTAAGACACCAGCCATAGTAGTTTGGACAACACTGAAGTGATCTTAGCATTGAAAGTTTTATATCTTGGAAAATCTCTTTCTGGAACAGAAAAGGCCTAAGTTTTCAACATTGGGTGCAAAAGGTTGGAGGAAATGTACAAAGTCCATTTGGCAGCCCCAAATTTAGGGGCCAAAAGCAACTCTTTTTAATTTCAAACAAATGCAGCATAGGTTATCCATATTCCATAGATGCTGGTGCTATTTTCCCCCACCCTCACCCTGCCTTGACTGCTGATGTTGGTAACCATGATTTGAAGTTCCCAGTATCAGAGCAATCATTGTTACATCACTCCAAGAAAGGTGACTTAATTGTTCAACTTAACTCTGTTGTGAATGTGAGCATTAGCTGTTAATCTTTGATTTTGCTTGTTTACTAACTGCTTTGCTTTGTATCAAGATGGTGCTGGTTTAATATTCAAAATTATGAGTATTTTGATCCTGTTTTCTGAGAGTTTAGATTGTGAAAATGAGCACAATTTAAATACCAATCCCAGTATGACCCAGACAATACTGAAAAAGAAGAGTAAATCACAGCTGTATTTTCCATGACAGATAGAAAGACACATATATTTAAATTAAGGAGATAAATAACTAAAACACAACATACTGGAAATGAACATTATTAAGGAGGGAATGTGAAAGCGCATATGGAAACTAAAACTCACAAGTCTGGGATGGAACAAATAAAATTACATCTATTTATTTTTTTTTTAAATCTCCCCCAAAGGCACCAATGTTCAGTCAAAAATGGCTGCAGAATTAACTCAGGCCTACTACAGAAAACAAAGACATGCTATTGTATGATTTCCTTGAATACTCTGTAAACTGGGTAACAAAAGGGGGAGTTTTGATAATAGATGCTTTGGCTCCTATGGCAAAGAGGTAATTCTGTCAGACCTTACCAATATGTATGTTTTCTACGGTATAACAAGTAATACAATGAAGTATAACAACAGACAATTTTCCCCCCTAGTTCTTAGGTGTTCTGCTGCTATTCATAAGGTTTTCACTGGCTAATGCTTTTCAGAAGTAGACTTCTGGGTTCTTCTTCCTTTACATAGATCAAGAGGCAGTTGTTAGGACCGAACAAGGGGATACAGATTGGTTTAAAGTCAGGAAAGGTGTGCATCAGAGTTGTAATTCTTTCACCATACCTATTCAATCTGTATGCTGAACAAACAATCCGAGAAGCTGGACTATATGGAGAAGAATGGGGCATCAGGATTGGAGGAAGACTCATTAACAACCTGCGTTATGCAGATGACACAACCTTGCTTGCTGAAAGTGAGGAAGACTTGAAGCACTTACTAATGAAGATCAAAGACCGCAGCTGTCAGTATGGACTACACCTCAACATAAAGAAAACAAAAATCCTCACAACTGGTCCAATGAGCAACATCATGATAAACGGAGAAAAGGTTGAAGTTGTCAAGGATTTCATTTTACTTGGATCCACAATCAACAGCCATGGAAGCAACAGTTAAGAAATCAAAAGACACGTTGCATTGGGTAAATCTGCTGCAAAGGACCTCTTCAAAGTGCTGAAGAGCAAAAATGTCACCTTGAAGACTAAGGTGCGCCTGACCCAAGCCATGGTATTTTCAATCACATCATATGCATGTGAAAGCTGGACAATGAATAAGGAAGACCTAGTTGACGCCTTTGAATTGTGGTGTTGGTGAAGAATATTGAATACACCATAGACTGCCAAAAGAACGAACAAATCTGTCTTGGAAGTAATGTGGCCAGAATGCTCCTTAGAGGCAAAGATGGGGAGACTGCATCTTACGTACTTTAGACATGTTGTCAGGAGGGATCAGTCCCTGGAGAAGGACAGGGGAAGCAGAAATGAGGTGGACTGACACAGTGGCTGCAACAATGAACTCAACCTTAACAACGATTGTAAGGATGGCACAGGACCGGGCAAGTGTTTCGGTCAGTTGTGTGTAGGGTCACTATGAGTTGGAACTGACTCGACGGCATCTAACAACAACAACAAGTTCTTAGGTACTTTGATTTGAAACAAAAAAACGGTGTGTCAAATCATTTTCTTTATTTTCTTAAGATTTTAATAAAAAACAAACACACAAATGGTTGGCATCTTCTCCGAGTACAAACAAGACTTTGCTCAACTATCTCTATTTTTGACAAGACAATGCAAATGTAAATTTTGACAAACTATTCAGTCTCTAAACTTCCTATTAGTGAAAATGAACACTGTACTGCTTAAATGTCTTGTAAACCTTGTATAAAAAACAAACAAACAAAAAAACTTGCTGTTCAGTTAGGTCTGACTCATGTGTATCAGAGTAGAACTGTAGTCCACATGATTTTTATGGCTTATTTTTTTCAAGGAGATCACTAGATCTTTCTTCCCAGGCATCTGTGGGCAAACTTGAACCACCACCCTTTCGGTTAATAGCCCAGCATATTACTAATCTGGGCTTAGATACAACAATCTTGCACTTAGCACTGCTAAAAAGGGGTGATGTTTGCTCACCAGTAAAGTTAAGGATTTTATTATGAAAGTTTTCTTCATTATGACAACTTTTATAATGAAATTTTAATTTCCTTAAAACATGTAGAAGCACTTAATGAAATCTTTGATGCAACAGAAATGACAAGATATCAGCTCCTCAGGTGGGTGCCTTCACTATGGCTATTTCTGTTGCCGATGATAGAAGAGATATTAAAACATCGACCTGGTATACATCATATTTTCAGTGTGGGACAAGAAGAATTCCCCTGTCTAATTTGGAAATACATTGAGGATGAGAACGGAGAAAAAGAATACTATAAAACAGAAATGTATATTCTGTTTCTCCAAAGCCAATGATTTTTGTAAAGTCCATAAGAGCCTAAGAAAGGATGGACTGAGAGTAATTAAATGTTATGTATAGGCTGAGACAGAAATTCATACAGAGATAAGGACAGAGAGATAATTTTTTTTTTAAAATGGGACTACTTCAGAACTAAAATTAAAACAAACAAAAGACCCAAAATAAATAAATAAATATGTCTTCATAAAAAGGCAGCCAAGTTAAACAGGACCTTCTGAATTAGTAAAAATTTAACTCATTTTGAACCCAAGTTGGATTTCACAATTATGAGTTAATGCTGTGCTTTAAAACCATGTTTCCCGGTAAAGCGTTGTTTAACCTAACAACAGCAGCTTTGCTTGGAAGTATTTAAAATTTACCGACATTTTATACATGAATAGTCAATACTATGAATTTATAGACACAAAGTACCTGCTTGACAACCAAACAGCTGGTCTACCAAGACAAACTTGCAGATAGAAACTAGATAGGCATTTTGGAGCATTGGAAAAAAATCTTACTAACAGCAGTAGCTATTTGGAGTAGCAAATTCTTAAGTATTTCACGCTCAAATGCTTTTGTTGAGAGGGTAGTTAGCTTGATGTCATCACATTGGACTGACACCAGGAATCCAGATAATGTAGCTTAATGAGATAAAGATGTAAGACAAAGTGAATTTTATACTTGATTGCATTCAGTTTTGTCACTACATAAAGGAAAAGAACGATGCCCAAAAAGCATCAGGCAGGTCAGAGAGCACATAAGAAAAATAAACAGAAAAGTAAAAATATGCTCTTGTATCAAGGAAATGTCATTTTTTAATCATTAGATATAGATAACATCTCTTTAATGAGCCCTATTTTTTTTTTATTGCATTTATGTTCTCCTTTTAGAAAGTCTTATATTTATGCATCTTCAAAATTTAAATATCCAACAAAATATTAAAAGGTAAGTTACTGTGTCAGGGGACACAAGGAAACATTATGAAATATTATATTTTTCTTACACATATTATTTGTTTTATTAGCTCTAGGATTGATCATGGAAACCCTGGTGGCATAGTGGTTAATAGTTACCGCTGCTAACCAAAAGGTCTGCAGTTTGAATCCACCAGGTGCTCCTTGGAAACCCTATGTGGCAGTTCTACTCTGTCCTATAGGGTCGCTATGAGTCAGGATTGACTCAATGACAATGGTTTTTTTTTTTTTTTTTTTTTAGAATTGATTGCTACTAATTTTCACACTTATCCTAATTTTATGTCCTTTTATTAACGGAAAAGTAATACGTAGTTTCAGATAAATACCCATTTAACATATATGTGTATGATTATTTGTTATATATATCATGTTTTTTTGTGTGTGGAGGGGGTTGTTGAGAAGAATTTGCTTGAGTTGGCACTGTAAATAGTCTTTGAATCTAGTTAGCACAGACATTTTTCAATACAAATGTATCTTCTTACCAAGGAGTAGGACATCTTTTACCTCAGCCTGAATCTAACAGAGTTTGCTCCTCTTCCAGGGTCCACTAAAACCTGGCAGCCTAATGGATTCACTAACAAGTGGATCCAAATAATAAACTCAAACGCAGTACATTAAAAAAAAAAAAAAAAACCCTGCCGCAGATGAGTCATAGAGACCCTACAGAACAGAGTAGAACTGCCCCGCAGGGTTTCTAAGGAGCAGCTCATGAATTTAAATTGCCGACCTTGGTTAGCAGCCCACCACTTAACCGATGTGCCACCAGAGTTTCAAATGTGGTATATGTTACCTTCAAAATCCAAAGAATTCTACCAATCCCTAGACTTCTACCTTTCTATTGCATGATGCATGTAAACTATCTGACTCTCAGTTTAGGGAAGATATGAAGAGCGTTAAGCTTCCTCTTGTCTATGTTATCTCATAGAGCAGAACTTTTGACATGGACCTTTGGCAAGGCAGAAAATGAAGTTATGTGAAGTCAAACTGCTCTGATTAGCTTTGCTCATGGAGGTAGGAAAATACAAAAAGCATTTTCAGAGCAACAGAAGCAATCCGTTGTGTAAGGACCTGCTTTAAAATGTTTCCATAATGATACCATATCTGAAATTGTAACTTTATGAGCAACCAAAGCAAATAACTATGTGTTAATTAATTCTCTATGACCGTCTTACTTCACACATGTCAAAAAAAAATGTATTAAATTGCAAAGAAGTTGGAATAATCCCTGTATCTTCAAACAGCTGTTTTTGTCACTGGTATTTTCAAAATCTCCAGGAATGAGCTGATGCCTTTAACGGTTTATTGTAGTGGAATCTTTAAATAATCAAAGTCAACGAAATGACTCACTCTGTGTAAGTCAGTCGGTCTCTTTGCCCAGCTAATAATTAGATGTACAAAGTAATGTGGTCTGCATGTAGGGTATGTATTGCATCAACAAGGTGAACTTCTCACTAAGGTTAGTCTGACGACCATAACATTCTAGTGCCCAAAAAATAAACAAGAGAGGAAAACACAGTGTTCCTCTTTTGGCATAACTCTGGTGGTGCAGTGGTTAAGACCTACCTCTGGTAATCAAAAGGTCAGCAGTTCAAATCTGCCAGGTGACCCTTGGAAACTCTATGGGGAAGTTCTATTCTGTCCTGTAGGGTTGCTATGATTCAGAATCTTCTCAACACAAACTGGTTTGGTTTTTGGAGGGTTTAGGAAGATAAGCAATGGCTATCTATATTCAATTTTAACATTTGACTGAATCTTTTTTTGTTGTTGTTTGTTTTTTGTTATGTCATCGAGTCAATTCTGACTCATAGGGACTCTATATACAAAACAACAAAACAAAGCTCTGTCCTACCCCATCCTCACAATGGTTGCTGTGCTTAAGCCCATAGTTGGACCCACTGTGTCAGTCCATCTCATTGAGAGCCTTCCTCTTTTTTACTGGCCTTCTACTTTACCAAGCATGATGTCCTTCTCGAGGGACTGATCCCTTCTGATAACACGTCCAAAGAATGAGATATAGTCTCTCCATCCTTGCTTCTGCTTCTAAGGAGTATTCTGGTTACATTTCTTCTAAGACAGATTTTTTTTTTTTTTTTAGGCAGTCCACAGTATATTCAATATTCTTTGCCAACAATTCAGAGGCATCAATTCTCCTTCAGTCTTCCTTATTCATAGTCAAGCTTTCACATTCATATGAGGCGATTGAAAACACTGTGGCTTTGGTCGGGCACATCCTAGTCCTCAAAATGATGTATTTGCTTTTTAACACTTTAAAAAGATCTTTTGCAACAGATTTGCCCAATGCAATTTCATCTGATTTCTTGACTGCTACTTCCATGGCCATTGATTGTGGATCCAAGTAAAATAAAATCTTTGACAAATTCAGTCTTTTCTTCATTTATCATGATGTTGCTTAGTGGTCCAGTTATGAGGATTTTTGTTTTCTTTACGTTGAAATGTAATCCATACTGAAGGCCGTGGTCTTTGATCTTCATCAGTAAGTGCTTCAAGCCCTCCTAACTTTCAGCAAGCAAGGTTGTATCCTCTGCTTAACACAGGTTGTTAATGAGTCCTCTCCAATCCTGATGCCCTGTTCTTCTTCATATAGTCCAGCTTCTTGGATTATTTGCTCAGCATACAGATTGAATAGGTATGGTGAAATAATACAGCTCTGATCCACTTCTTTCCTGACTTTAAACCATGCAGTATCCTCTTGTTCTGTTCGAATGACTGCCTCTTGATCCATGTACAGATTCCTTATGAGCACAATTAAGCATTCCATAATTCCCATTCTCTGCAATGTTATCCATAGTTGTTATGATCCACAGAGTCAAATGCCTTAGCATAGTCAATAAAACACAAGTATACTTCTTTCTGGTATCCTCTGCCTTCAGCCAGGATACATCTGACATCAGCAATGATATCCCTGGTTCCACATCCTCTTCTAAATCTGGCTTGAATTTCTGGCAGTTCCCTGTTGATACACTGCTGCAGCTGCTTTTGAATGATCTTCAGCAAAATTTTGCTTGCATGCGATATTAATGATATTGTTTGATAATTTCCACATTTGGTTGCATCACCTTTCTTGGGCATAGGCAAAAATACGGATCTCTTCCAGTCAGTTGGCCAGGTAAACTGTCTTCCAAATTTCTTGGTGTAGACAAGTGAACACTTCCAGCCCTGCATCTGTTTGTTGAAACATCTCAATTGGTATTCTGTCAATTCTTGGAGACTTGTTTTTCGCCAATGCCTTCAGTGCAGCCTGGACTTCTTCCTCGGTACCATAGGTTCCTGAACATACATTACTTCCTGAAATGGTTGAACATCGACCAATGGTTTTTTGTAGAGTGACTATGTGTATTCCTTCCACCTTCTTTTGATGCTTTCTGCTTCATTTAATATTTTCCCCGTAGAATCCTTCAGTATTGCAACTTGAGGCGTGAATTTTTTCTTCAGTTCTTTCCGTTTGAGAGAACCTGAATGTGTTCTTCCCTTTTGGTTTTCTATCTCCAGGTCTTGGCACATGCCATCATAATACTTTACTTTGTCTTCTTGAGTAGCCCTTTGAAATCTTCTGTTCAGTTCTTTTACTTCATCAATTCTTCCTTTTACTTTAGCTAGTCGACCTTCAAGAGCAAGTTTCAGAGTCTTTTCTGACATTCATTTAGGTCTCTTCTTTCTTTCCTGTCTTTTTAACGACCTCTTGCTTTCTTCATGTATGATATCCTTGATGTGATTCCACAACTCATCTGGTCTTCAGTCTTTAGTGTTCAAAGCATCAAATCTATTCTTGAGATGGTCTCTAAATTCAGGTGGGATATACTCAAGGTCATACTATGGCTCTCGTGGACATGTTCCAATTTTCTTCTGTTTAAACTTGAACTTGCCTGTGGGTAATTGATGGTCTGATCCTCAGTTGTCCCCTGGCCTTGTTTTGACTGTTGACATTGAGCTTTTCCATCTTCTCTTTTCACAGATGTAGTCGATTGGATTTCTGTGTGTTCCATCTGGTGAGGTCCATGTGTATAGTCACCATTTATGTTGGTGAAAACAACTATCTGCAGTGAAGAAGTCATTGGTCTTGGAAAATTCTATGACTAAGGCTATATTTTCCAACTACTAATCCTTCTTCTTTGTTTCCAACTTTCATAGTCCAATCACCAGTAATTACTAGTGCACCCTGATTGCCTGTTTGATCAATTTCAGACTGCAGAAATTGGTAAAATTCTTCAATTTCTTCATCTTTGGCCTTAGTGGTCAGTGCATAAATTTGAATAATGGTCATATTAACTTGTCTTCTTTGTAGGCGTATGGATATTATCCTATCACTGACAGCATTGTACTTCAGGATAGACCTTGAAATGCTCTTTTTAACAGTGAATGTAACACCATTCCTCTTCAAGGTGTCATTCGTGGCATAGTAGACCATATGACTGCCTGATCCAAAATGACCAATACCAGTCCATTTCAACTCATTAATGCCTAAGATATAGATCTTTATGCATTCCATTGTATTTTTGATGATTTTCAGTTTTCCTAGATTCATACTTTATACATTCCAGGTTCTTATTATTAATGGATGTTTGCAGCTGTTTCTTCTCATTTTGAGTCATACCATATCAGCAAATGAAGATCTTAAAAGTTTGACTCAATTCAAGCCATTAGGTTGACTCTACTTTGAGGAGGCAGCTCTTCCTTAGTCGTACTTTGAGTGTTTTCCAACTTGAGAGTCTCATCTTCTGGCATTATATCAGACAATGTTATGTTGCTATTCATATGGTTTTCACTTGATAATTCTTTTCAGAAGTAGACTGTCAGGTCCTTCTTCCTAGTGTGTCTTAGTCTAGAAGCTCAGCTTAAACCTGTCCACCATGGGTGGCCCTGCTGGTATTTGCACACCAGTGGCATAGTTTCCAGCATCACAGCAACACACAAGTTTTCACAGTACAACAAACTGACAGGCCCGGGGGGTGGTATCTTTTTTTAAGGAACAGCAAATTGTCCACACAGGAAAAGACTCATATCTTGGTACACATTTGGTTTTCTTGACCATAATACTATTGCCCACAGTACCACTTATGGACTTAGAGAATGTATTACCATTCGCAGGTATCCAACATCCTCTCCCTTTATGCTTCACCCACAAAGCAAAACAAACAAACAAAAAAAAAAAACTTCCAACCACAGCAACCATTTCTATAGAGAAGGAAGTATAATGATAGAATTCACTAGTGCTAACCTTTGTCACCCAACACTTTGTCGTAATGTGGTGGCATGCATGTTGCTGTGATGCCGGAAGCTGCACTGAAGGGAATGAAGAAAAAAAAGGCCGCTGGAATTGATGGAATACCAATTGAGATGTTTCATCAAACAGGCACAGCACTGGAGATGGTCGCTTCTCTATGTCAAGAAGACAGCTTACTGGCCACCTCACTGGAAGAGATTCATATTTGTGCACATACCAAAGAAAGGTGATGCAACAGAATGCAGAAATTATATAAAACATCATTAATATAACACACAAGTAAAATTTTGCTGAAAATCATTTAAAAGGGGAAACAACAGAACATCGAAAGAGAGCTGCCAGAAGATCAAGTCAGGTTCAGATGAAGACGTAGAAAAAGGGATGTCATTGCTGATGTCAGATAGATCTCTTGACAGAAAGTGGAGAATATCCAAATTTTTTTTGATTATGCAAAGGCATTCACAGTGTGTAGATTATAAGAAATTATGGATAATATTGTGAAGAATGGAAATTTCAGAGCACTAAATTGTGCTCATGAGGAACCTGTACATAGATAAAGAGGCAGTCATTTGAACAGAACAAGGGGATACTTGTGTGGTTTAATGTCTGGAAAGACGTGCATCAGGGTTGTATCCTCTCACCATACTTATCAACCTGTATGCTAAGCAAATAATTCTAAAAGCTGGAATAGATGAAGAAGAACAAGGGATCAAGATTGAAGGAAGACTCAATAGCAACCTGCAATATGCAGATAACACACAGAAAACACAACCTTGCATACTGAAAGCAAATTAATCATACTCCTGTTTGTACTTAAATAATAAAAATAAACAAAAAATACATCTCAGGTGGTGTTATAGACTGAATTGTGTCCCTCAAATATACGTGTCAACTTGTCTAAGCCACAATTCCCTATATGGTGTAGTTGTTCACCATTTCGTGATCTAATGTGATTATCCTCTGTGTTGTAAATTCTAACCTCTATGATGTTAATGAGGAAAGATTGGATTGTATCATGAGTCAATCTCTTCTGAGATATAAAAGAATTGAACAGACAGTAGAGGGAGTGGAATGTACTTTTTGGACCCGGGGTCCCTGCACTGAGACGCCACAGGACCAAGGGAATATTGATGACAATGATCTTCCCTGAAAGCTGACAAAACAGAAAGCTTCTCCAGGTGCTGGCACCCTGAATTAAGATTTCTAGCCTCCTAAACTATGAGGGAATAAATTTTTGTTTGTTAAGGTAGAAAAGAAAAAAAATTGAAGTTGTGAAGGATTTCCAGTTAGTTTGTCAATAGCAGGTGCCAACCTAAGATCGTGGGGCAGTATGTATCCACAATCAATGTCTGTGGAAGAGCAGTCAAGAAATCAAATAACACATTGCATTGGGCAAATGTGCTGCAAAGGACTTTTTTAAGGTGTTAAAAAGCAAAGATATCACTTTGAGGATTAAGGTGTGCCTGACCCAAGCTGTGAGATTTTCAATAGCCTCATATGCATGAAAAAACTGGTCAATGAGTAAGGAAGATGAAGAAGAATTGATGCCTTTAAATTGTGGTGTTGGCGAAGAATATAGAGTATATCATGGACTGCCAGAAGAATGAACAAATCTACCTTTGAAGTACAGCCAGAATGTTCCTTAGAAGCAAGGATGTAGAGACTTCAAGTTTTTGGACATGTTATCAGGTGGGGCCAGCCTCTGGAGAAGAACAACCTTTGTTATAATACCCACAATCAGTTGACCATACAAAACACTAAGAAGCCTTTCTCAAGACTTGATATAGTACTTGAAGATATCACCCTGCAAAATTGAAATGAAAATGTACAAGATGCAGTATGTTATTTACATCAGTGGATGAAATATAGTGACTTCCCCACAGTCAGAATGCATGGGTACAGGGATCAAGAGGTGACTACATAATAACCCTACCAATAATTATACATATAATTTATAGAGGGAAGTATGTGTGTGTGTTCGTCACAGCAATCTTGACCTCAGTGACTTCAGTAGTCTTGAATCGCAAGGGAGAAATGTTTCCAATGGGACCATAGTAAAATTGAAAAATGGAGATTTTTCTCTTTCATATTTGACAAAGGACCAACGCACCAAGCAGAAATGGGGATTAGTCTACTCACCAGAGTGATTTATCCTCATTACTACAGGGAATTTGGTTTTCAGCTACAGAATGAAGGTATGGGGACTACAAAAATAAATAGATTATAGCTAGCTAGATAAAATAATAACAAGTCAAATGGAAGTAGAGCTAAAAATAGAAAGCTGAGTTTTATTTATTTGCCAGACAAGATAACACACAATTAAAAAAAAAAAAACTTATTAAGTAGTTTAATAGAGAGATAAACTCATCAGTGTTTATTATTTAAGTGTTTGTGGAGTATGGCTATGAAAATGAAGAGTAGAAAATTCTCCCTGTAGGGAAGATTGAATGAATGCATAAGTTTCTGAATACTTAGTTTAACTTAATTTTGTTGTTCTTTGGTATAAAAAAGTCTTCAGGTAGGTTCTGTAAGGGTCTACCATGCTGAGTTTATTCGAAATTATTAGCTCATTATTACTTCAATACTTCAGCTAGTTAGGATAAGTTATTGTGAAAATTAGCTTTTGGTTTGGGTATCTTCTACCCTAAGTGACATTCTTTTATTCTTTTTGAAGGTCTATGTTTGAAACTCAGAATATATATTTGGATGTTTGTTAGTTCTTCTTGTCCCAAATTGATCATCAATTAAATATTCCAGCAACCCAATGAAGACAAAACTATTAGGGACCTGATACTATAGAAAGAAGGTTTGGTTCATGTCATCAAGTCCTCATCCACTGAAGTACTGGGAAAATAAAAATAATACACTGTAGAAAAAAAATGTCAATTTTGTCAGCTTAGGCTTCATACCCAATTACATAAGTGAAGACTGTAGTGAAGACTGTAGGAGCTGTACTCTGGATAAATGATTGTTTATTCTCCTGTGACACTGCCATCTAGTTTCCTTGCCAGCACTGGAGGTAGAAAATGTCTTAGGTTTCAGGTGACAGTATGAATAAAGTGAACTCATCCCACAATGAGGTAGTAACTCATGAGATTCTGTGTGATACCTGTGTTGGGGATACGGATAATCCATCTGACAAAGAGTAGATGTTGAGAGACAGAAGAGGACTATGCTGAGTACAAGGAGTGTGGGTGGTTCATATGATTTTCAATCAAGTACTAACCTAAGGGTTATGAGTTGGAATCCACCCAAGGAACTACTTCCTTAAAAATTACAGCCAAGAAAATCCTAAGGAGGAGTTATACTCTGTAACACATGAATTGCAATCTACTGGAAAGCAACAGGTTTTGTTTTTGGTTTCCATGCTGAGTTGACTATCTAGATCCACTCATTTCTATTCAGCTCTAGCTCTGGAGACACAATACCCACTGCCATCGAGTCGGTTCCAATAGACACAATAACTCCTGCTTATTCTTTGACTTCCAATTAGTTTGTCAATGGCAGGCACTAACGAGAGATCATAGGGCAGTAGAAGAGTGAGGTTGGGTATTTATTTTCCCATCTCTCACTCTGCAAGATGACTATGGTTTAGCTATCTCTCTATCAAGCTCCTATTAGGTGAACTTCTTTGTGTAATCTACCTCTTCTAGGGTAGTAACGGCTTTCTTCTGTTGGTAGGTCCTCATTGGCTTTTCTAAGCCCCAACCACAGTTCTGTAAATACTCTTTTATTAAACTTTCATCTAATTACAGAAGCTGGATTTATCATCTCTCCGCTGTGTCCACAAGACTCTACAGTCAACAAGAAAATCTCCTATGTCCTCATATTCATTTTCCAATGTAGTCTTAATAAATTATCACAAATTTAGCAGCTTAAAAATATCCGTTTATTATCTCACAGTTTCTTTAGTTCAGAGTCCAGTGAGATCTGCTTAGAGTCCTACAATGCTGAAATAAGATTGTCAACAGCCTGTATTCTTCTCTGTAGGCTAACTGGGGAAAATCAGTTTCCTTGGTCATTCAGGCTATTGGCTGAATTCAGTTCTGTGTGTTTGTTTGTAGGACTGAAGTCCCTATTTTCTTGCTGCTTCCCAACTGAGGGCTGTTTCCAGCTGCTAGAGGCTATCCACATTTCTTCACTTGTGGACTCCTTTCATTTTAAATTCAGCGAGGGATTTCTGAGTGCCTATTAAAATTAAAATTTCTTCCCTGACCTCCATATGTCCCCATTCTGACTGGTGGGCCACAGTGATGTTCAGAGCCAATATCCAGTAATCCCCAAAAAGCTCAATTATGTCCTTTTCCCCAGTGAACAGTCACCCTCAAAAAAGGCTGGAGATCCCTTTGGGGAAGGCTTGGAGAGAGATCTCCACTCCTGGTACCAAACGTCTTAGGCTGTGTTCTCTAGAAAGGCAAAACCAACAAAGCCTATAAATATGTAAAAAGGGAGATTTATATCAAGGAAACAGCTCATGAGATTGTAGAGGCTGGAATGTCCCAAGTCCAGGGATCAGGGTAGAGGCTTCTCCTGATTCATGTAGCCACAGGGTCTGGCAAACTCAAGATAGGCAGGCCAGAGAGCAGGGCTCTTGTTCACAGGTTGTAAAGACCAACAAATTCCAATATCGGCAGGCATGACTGCAAAACTTCTCCTGATTCACATAGCTTCAGGGCTTGGTGAACCCAAGATCTGCAAGTCAGAGAGCAGGGTTCTTGGTCACAGGCTGTGAAGATCAATGAATCCCAGGATTGGCAGCTGCTAGCTTAAGTCCCAAGAATTGGAGGTCAGAATAACAAGAAGCAGTTACAGGATGCGGAGCAGGCAAAAGCCAGAATGTCCACTTATATTTGGATGTAGGCCACACACCTAAGGAAATTCCCTTTCAACTGATTGGCTACTCAGAGCAGATTCCATCATGGGGATGATCACATATAAACACGGAGAATCATGGTCCAGCCAAGTTGATACAATCTTAAAAGGAATTTTACCTGTATAAATAAGCTTAACAAAACCAAACCAAAGCCATTTCTGTTGAGTTGATTGTGATTCAGAGTGACTCCATAGGGCAGAGTAGAACTGTCCCATAGGTTTCCAAAGCTGTAATCTTTATGGAAGCAGACTGCCACATCTTTCTCCTGTGGAGAGATGGGTGGGTTCAAACTGCCAAACTTTCGGTTAACACCCAAGAACTTTGACCACTGTGCCACCAGGACACTTCTAAACAATAAAAATCCCACTGCTGTCAAGTAGAATCAGACTCATAGTGACCCAATAGGATAGAGTAGAACTGCCCCATATCATTTCCAAGGCTGTACATCTTTACAGATGCTGACTGCCACATCTTTCTCTCACAGAGAAGCTGGTGTGTTTTAATCGTTGACCTCTTGGTTAGCAGCCAAGCTCGTTAGTCACTGTTCCAGCAAGACTGTTTTAAATAAAGTTAAAAAGCTAAACCAAACCAAAGCCATTGCAACTGAGTCAATTCTGACTGATAAAGACCCTATAGCACAGAGTAGAACTGCCCCATAAGGTTTCAAAGAAGTGGCTTGTGGATTTGAACTGCTGATCTTTTGGTAAACAGCCAAAAGCTTAATCACTGCACCACCAGGGATCCCCAATGTAATAATATGACCTCTTATAGAAGAAGAAAAAGAATGAGGAGGAGGACAAGGAGGAGGGGAGAAAAGTATCCCTGTGGTCCACCAGTCAGAGGGCGGACATATGGAGGTCAGGTTATTAATGGAGTCTTGGCTCTTGTCTGTCTCACAGTAGGTCCATTGGGTCCCTGAACCCATCCTGTAGTGATTTCCCCAGTTCCAGAATGCATAATTGGAATAGATCTACTTAGCAACTGGCAGAACCCCCACATTGAATCTCTGACAAATGGAGTAAGGGCTATTAAGGTAGTAAAAGCCAAGTGAAAACCATTAAAACTGCCTTACCTAGAAAAATAGTAAACCAAAAGCAATACCACATTCCTGGAGGGATTGCAGAGATTACTGCCACCATCAAGGACTTGAAGGATGCAGCGGTGGTGATTCCACCATATCCCCATTCAACTCACCTATTTGGCCTGTGTAAAAACAGATGGAACTTGGAGAATGAAGGAAGATTATAGAAAACTTAACCAGGTGGTGTCTCGAATTGCAGCTGTTGTTCCAAATGTCGTTTCATTGCTTGAGCAAATTAATACATTTCTTGGTACCTGGTATGCAGCTATTGATCTGGCTAATGCCTTTGTCTCCATACCTATTTCGAAGGACCATTGGAAGCAATGTGCCTTCAGCTGGCAAGGCCAATGATACAACTTCAGTTGCCTACCTCAGGACTACAAAGACTATCCAGCAGTGTGTCATAATTTAGTCCACAGAGAACTTGATTGCCTTTCCCTTCCAGAAGACATCACACTGGTCCATTACATTGATGACATTAGGCTTATTAGACCTAGTAAGGAAGAAGTGTCAATGACTCCTGGTTTATTGGTAAAACAATTGCGTGTTAGAGGGTGGGAAATTAATCCCACAAAAATGCAGGCATCTTTCATCACAGTGAAATTTCTAGGGGTCCAGTGGTGCAGGACATGTTGAGATATTCCTTCTAAAGTGAAGAATAAGCTCTAGTATCTAGCTGCTCTCACAACTAAAAAGGAGGCAAGACATTTAGTAGCAACATATTCCTCATTTGGTTGTCCTATTCCAGCCTATTTATCAAGTGACTCAAAAAGCTACTAGTTTTGAGTGGGGCCTGAAACAAAAGAAGGCTCTGCAACAGTTTCAGGCTGCTGTGCAAGCCGCTTTTCCACTTTGGTCATATTAATAGCCCTTACTCCATTTGTCAGAGATTCAATGTAGGGGTTCTGCCAGTTGGTGACTAGATCTATTCCAATTATGCATTCTGGAACTGGGGAAATCACTATAGGATGGGTTCAGAGACCCCTTCGACCTACTGTGAGATGGACATGAGCCAAATGTTGAAGTGCTGCTTGAAGGGTCTATGGCAGATAGAGATGCTATTTGGAGTCTTTGGCATGCTGCCTTTGGTGAATCACAGCACGGACACTTAGGATTTTGGAGCAACACCCTGTCATCCTCTGTAGATAACTACCCTTCTTTTGAGAAACAGATTTGGCCTGTTACTGGGCCTTAGTAGAGACTGAACACTTAACCATGGAACACCAAGTCACCTTGGGGCCTGAGCCGTTCATCATGAAATGAGTGTTGTCTGACCCACAGAGTCATAAAGCTGAACGTGCACAGCAGCACTTCATCATTAAATGGAAGTGGTATATAAAGATCAGGCTTGAGCAGGACCAAAAGCCACAAGTAAGTTGCATTAGGAAGTGGCCCAAATACCTGTGGTCTCCACTACTGTCACATTACCTTCCATCTCCCATTTTGCACCTATAGCCTCCTGGGGAGTTGCTTATGATCTGTTGACTGAAGAAGAGAAGATTTGTGCCTGGTTTACAGATGGTTCTGCACAACATGCAGGCACCACTGGAAAGAGGACAGCAGCAGCACTACAACTCCTTTTTGGGACCTCACTGAAGGACAGTGCTGAAGGCAAATCTGCCCAATGGGAAGAACTTTGAACAGTGCACCTGCCTGTAAACTTTGCTTAGAAGGAGAAATGGTCAGATGTGCAGTTGTATACTGATTCTTAGGCTGTGGCCAATGGTTTGGCTGGATGGTCAGGGACTTGGAAAGAACATGATTAGAAAATTGGAGACAAGGATTTATAGGGAAAAGGTATGTGGATAGGCCTTTCTGAATGGGCCAAAGAAGGGAAGATATTCATGTCTCACGTGAATGCTTACCAAAGGGTGACTTCAGCAGAGGCAGATTTTAACAGTTAAGTGGATAGGATGGCACATTCTGTAGAAAACAGTCATCCTCTTTCCCCAGTTGCTCCTGTCATTGCTCAGTGGGTTTATGAACAAAGTGGGCATGGTGGCAGAGATGGAGGTTATGCATGTGCTCAGCAACATGAACTTCCACTCACCAAGGCTGACTTGGCTATAGCCACTGCTAAGTGTCCAATCTGCCAGCAGAAGAGATCAACACTGAGTTGCTGATACAGCATCATCCCCTGAGGTGATCAGTGAGGAACCTGGTGGCAAGTTGATTACACTGGACCCCTTCCATCATAGAAAGGGCAGTGGTTTGTCCTTATTAGATTAGACACTTAATCTGGATATGGATTTGCCTTCCCTGAACGCAATGCTTCTGCCAAAACTACCACCTGTGGACTTATGGAATGCCTTATCCACTATCATATTATTCCACATAGCATTGTCTCTGATCAAAGAACTCATTTCACAGCAAATAAGATGTGGCAGTGGGATCATGCTTATGGAATTCTCTGGTCTTACCATGTTCCCTATCATCCTGATGCAGCTGGCTTGATAGAACAATGAAATGGTCTCCTAAAGACACAATTACTGTGCCAGCTAGGTGGCAATACCCTGCAGGGTTGGGGCAATGTTCTCACAGAGGCTCTGTATGCTCTAAACCAGTGTCCAACATATGGTTCTGTTTCTCCTATAACCAAGATTCGTGGGTTCAAGAATGAAGGGGTGAAGATGGGAGTAACACCACTCACTATTAGCCCTAGTGACCCACTCACAAGATTTTTGCTTCCTGCCTCTGCGACCTTATACTCTGCAGGTTTAGAGGTCTTAGTTGCAAAAGGAGGAATGATCCTACCTGGAGATACATCACTGATTCCATTGAACTGAAAACTATGAGTGCCACCTGGCCACTTTTGGCTCCTTATGCCTCTGGCTCAACAGGTGAAGAAGGGAGTTACCGTACTGGCTGGTGTGATTGATCTTGATCACCAAGAATAAATTGGATTTATATTACACAGTGGAAGTAAAGAAGAGTATGTTTGGAATGCAGGAGATCCCTTATCATGTCTCTTAGTAATACCATGCCCTGTGACTAAAATCAATGGAAAACTACAGCAACCCAATTCCGACATGACCACTAATGGCCCAGGCCCTTCAGGAATGAAGATTTGGGTCACCTCACCAGGTGCTTACTGAGGGCAAAGAGAATACAGAATGGGTGGCAAGAAGGTAGTTCTAAATACCAGTTACATCCACGTGACCGGTTGCAGAAACAAGGACTGTAATTGTTGTATTTCTCCTTTGTATGTGTGCATCAAATATTTTTTTGTTTTTTTCACTTGTAAAATATAAGATGTAAACAGGGCTAGTGCCTTTTTGGTTGTATGCATGTTACTTGTATGATGTTAGGTGCAAGTATGACTTTGTAATTGTCTTTATTTGGAGATTATGTATGGTTTGGGGAGATGTGTATAGGTGCCATGTTGACAAAGGGTGGACTGTGATGGCTGGGGCATGTTTCTCAGTGTTCACATGTGATCACCTTCATGATGGAATCTGCTGTGAGTACCCAATCAGTTGAAAGGGAGTTTCCTTGAGTGTGCAGCCTGCATCTGAATATAAATGGATGTTCTAACTTTTGCCTACTCTGGATCCTGAAGCTGCCTCCTGTTCATCTGAATCCCAGTTCTTGGGACTTGAGCTAGTAGCTTATCTACTGATCTCAGGATTCATTGATTTTCATAGCCCCTGCAGCTATGTGAATCAGGAGAAGACTTGCAGTCTTGCCTGCCAATCTCAGGATTTGTTGATCTTCAGTCTGTGAACAAGAGCCCTACTCTGACCTACCACTTCTGGGTTTGCCAGCCCTTGCAGCTATGTGGACCAGGAGAAGCCTCTATTATGATCCATGGACTTGGGAAGTTCCAGCCTCTACAATCACATGAACTGTTTCATTGATATAAATCTCTCTTTATATATATGTATACACTTTATTGGTTTTGTTTCTGTACAGAACTCAGCCTGAGACAACATCTAACATAATATTTTGGGTGTTAGGATATGAACATATTTGGGGGAGCAGTATTCTAGCTACAATTCTATAAACAGATATTTTTGCATTTGAGAGAAACTCAAGGGATATAAATAAGCCTAGTGACCACCATAGTAATTGGAATACCTCTTGTAATACAGTGCACTATATCCAGTACCAATCTGCCCCCTCTCTTTTATTCAGTCAGTCAGGAAGAACTTAAATAGTATTATAATTAAGTTAAGACAGACATTGATCTAACAGTCATACAAATTCATATGTAAATCAAATTGTGAGATATCACTTAAAAGAGAGGTAGAGGGTATCTAAGAACATATGATAGAACTTGTCTATGGAAGCTGTTGACACTTCTATGAAAACTTAATTTATGATATGAAATCTGAAGGGTAGTTAGGAGTTACTCTATTTGAGATAGGGAGGGGTTCATTTCCAGTAGCAGAAATAGCACTAGCAAAGAACCTGAGGTTTGAGACTTTCAAGGAACCTGAGGCTGGTTTAATTGGGGCCGAGTGAGACAGAAACATAATGAGTGGTGGAAAATGGTGCTGCAGAGTTAGATAGGTGCCACGTTACGCCAGGTATCACAGGCCTTGCTAAGAATTTTTGAAACTAATTCTTAGAATATTGCCGTGAGCCATTAAAGATTTTTAAGCAATGGAGTTATAAATACATAGTTTGTAATATTTTATGTACGCTAAAAAAAAACAAGACTTCTAATAAATGACTCTTTATAGAAACTTATTATAACTAAGTGTATATATTTCCCCTAAGACTTGATTGATGGAAGTACAATAATAAAATGTAATGTTAATGTGGATATGTTCCTTAACAATACATAAACAATATCTCCAAATTATGTCCTTATATTAAAATTAGGTAAGAAATTGATGATACATATTCAGAAGCTTCTATATGGTTAAAAGGAGCAATCTTTTTTTAGGGAGAAAAGCATATTATTTTCTAAGTATGCACAATCTAATGTATGCATATAAATAATTCCTTGATTTTTTCCTCCAATTTGTATGTCATTTGCAGGGAGAACCATAATTTTATTCAAAAATCTTATCTTTGTGCGTGTGTCAGAGAGCAAGTAAACTAGACAGAGAGTGAAAGAAGACAGAGCAAGAAAGAAAGCAGAGAAGAGGAGGGCATCTAGAGGTCAAGCAGCAAAGTAAATTCAGTGTTAGAGAACTTGGAAAAATTGTTGAACATAACAGCCTTTATACACCATTATACAACTGTTATACTGAAAATACTATTAAGTGAATATTACTCTCTTTAACAAATTAAAGACATATCTACAATAAAATTTTATTCAAAATTATTTATATTAATGCACATAATCAAAAGATTCCAAGTATATACTCATGAATTAAATAATCTCAATGCTTTCTGAAATAAAGCTTGATCTGATTAAATAGCTCCTATTTTTTTTTATGCCTACCTCTTTCCACGTAAAAACATAAAACTCTCATGTGATTTAAGTAGAGGTCGGACCATAAGGTAAGCCTAAACCAAACCAGCATCTCATATTATTTGCTCAGCATATAGATTGAATGGATATGGTGAAAGAATACAATCCTGACGCACACACACCTTTCCTGACTTTAAACCAATCAGTATCTCCTTGTTCTATCCGAAAAACTGCCTCTCGATCTATGTAAAGGTTCCTCATGACCACAATTAAGTGTTCTGGAATTCCCATTCTTCATAATGTTATCCATAATTTGTTATGATCCACACAGTCCAATGCCTTTGCATAGTCAATAAAACACAGGTAAACATCCTTCTGGTATTCTCTGCTTTCAGCCAGGATCCCTCTGACATCAGCAATGATATCCCTGGTTCTACATCCTCTTCTGAAACTGGTCTGAATTTCTGGCAGTTTCCTGTCAATATACTGCTGCAGCTGTTTTTGAATGATCTTCAGCAAAATTTTGGTTGCGTGTGATATTAATGATTGTTCTATAATTTCCACATTTGATTGGATCACTTTTCTTGGGAATAGGCATAAATATGGATCTCTTCCAATCAGTTGGCCAGGAAGCTGTCTTCCGTATTTCTTGGCATAGACGAGTGAGCACCTCCAGTGCTGCATCTGTTTTTTGAAACATCTCAATTCATATTCCATCAATTCCTGGAGCCTTGTTTTTTTGCCAATGCCTTCAGAGCGGGTTGTACTTCTTCATTCAGTACCATCAGTTCCTGATCATATGCCACCTCTTGAAATGGTTGAAGATCGACTAATTCTTTTTGGTATAATGACTCTTTGTATTCCTTCCATCTTCTTTTGATGTTTCATGCATTGTGTAATATTTTCCCCATAGAATCCTCCATTAATGCAACTCGAGGCTTGAGTTTTTTCTTCAGTTCTTTCAGCTGGAGAAACGCCGAGCGTGTTCTTCCCTTTTGGTTTTCCATCTCCAGCTGTTTGCACGTGTCGTTATAATACTTTACTTTGCCTTCTCAAGACACCCTTTGAAATCGTCTGTTCAGTTCTTTACTTCATCAATTCTTCCATTTGCTTTAGCTGCTTGAAGTTCGAAAGCAAGTTTCAGAGTCTCCTCTGACATCCATCTTGGTCTTTCCTTTCTTTCCTGTCTTTTTAATGACCTCTTGCTTTCTTCATGTATGATGTCCCTGATGTCATTCCACAACTCATCTGGTCTTCAGTCACTAGTGTTCAATGCATCAAATAATACGAGAACCTGGAATATATGAAGAAAGACACGGCATCAGAATTGGAGGAAGACATTAACAACCTGCATTAGGCAGATGACACAACCTTGCTTGCTGAAAGTGAAGAGGACTTGAAGCACTTACTAATGAAGATCAAAGACCACAGCCTTCAGTATGGATTAAACCTCAACATAAAGAACACAAAAAT
This sequence comes from Loxodonta africana, assembly GCF_030014295.1. Taxonomy (NCBI): domain Eukaryota; kingdom Metazoa; phylum Chordata; class Mammalia; order Proboscidea; family Elephantidae; genus Loxodonta; species Loxodonta africana. The sequence continues at coordinate 93,413,977 of NC_087346.1, forward strand.
CCTCACAACTGGACCAAAGAGCAACATCATGATAAATGGAGAAAAGATTGAAGTTGCCAAGGATTTCATTTTACTTGGATCCGCAATCAACAGCCAAGGAAGCAGCAGTCAAGAAATCAAAAGACGCATTGCATTGGGCAAATCTGCTGCAAAAGACCTCTTTAAAGTGTTGAAGAGCAAAGATGTCACCTTGAAGACTAAGGTGTGCCTGACCCAAGCCGTGGTATTTTCAGTCACGTCATACGTATGTGAAAGCTGGACAATGAATAAGGAAGACTAAAGAAGAATTGATGCCTTTGAATTGTGGTGTTGATGAAGAATGTTGAATATACCATGGGCTGCCAAAAGAACGAAAGAATCTCTTAGAAGAAGTACAAGCAGAATCCTCCTTAGAAGCAAAGATGGCAAGACTGCGTCTTCCATACTTTGGACATGTTGTCAGGAGGGATCAGTCCCTGGAGAAGGACATCATGCTTGGCAGAGTACAGGGACAGCAGAAAAGAGGAAGACGCTCAATGAAATGGATTGACACAGTGGGTGCAACAATGAGCTCAAGCATAACAACGATTGTAAGGATGGCGCAGGACTGGGCAGTGTTTCGTTCTGTTGTGCACAGGGTTGCTATGAGTCGGAACCGCCTCGACGGCACCTAACAACAAACCAAACCTAGCCTGTTGCTGTTGATTCTGACTCAAAGCGACCCTACAGGACAGAATAGAGCTGCCCCATAGGGTTTCTAAGGAGAGCCTCGTGGATTGGAACTGCTGATCTTTTTGTTAGCATCTGTAACTCTTGACAACTACACCACCACGGTTTCTGCAAATTCATCACCTTGTTTGCTCTGATTCAAGGAGCTCTCCAGGATGCTAGTTCAGGTCCACCCCAGGAGGCACCCAACTCCTCTGAGGAGTAACTAGAGGACTTCCATTGACATGGCTACAACTTTTGTCGAAGTATGCTATTTTTTTTTTTTTTTTTATGCTATAGTCTGAGATTCTTCTTAACCAATCTTCCTTTCTCTAACTTTTCTTTCACTGGAGTCAGAGCAACATCATGGTCTGAAGATTTTTCTCACTTCCTCTGGCTACTATTCCTTTTTACTCATGGGTGTTTCACTAATTAATCTCTTGCATGTCCAATCACAGCTTGCCAACTAATTCTTTGAGGATCCACATTAACTCAATATTGGAGAATTCTTTAAACAGTGAGAGAGTAACAGCGGTGAGCAATAAGAGGAAGAGTTAAGTCTTATAATAGTATAGTGAGGAGATAAAAGATAGGCTAAAGATATATATATGAAATGTGTTTGGGGCTAGAATTGTGTAATAATTTGGGTATGGATTTGAAATAAGCAATGAGTCTACAGTGATTTAGCGTACTTTTGACTTGGGCAATTTTGTGGACAAAGTACACTTTCTTACAACAATTGCACTCTCAAAATGATCTTTCTAAATTTGGATATGCCTATGTCATTTCCTTGCTTAGAGCAATTCAAGTAAACTTCCTTGTTATTACAATGGAATACAAAATATAATATTGTTTTAAAAATCTGCAATCATAACTACAGTTACTCTTGTTGTCTACTTCCAATTGCCCATCCATTCCTCAGTCATGCCTTGCCAGCTGGATATTTCAGGGTCTTGTTTTAATTTCTTAGTTTGTACCTTCAATCTGGAAGGTTGTTACATTGTTCTCCCTCAGCCTCACGCATGCTTCATGTAGCTAATTCCCACCATCATTTTAGATAGAACATAAGCAATATTCCTCAAAGAATATTTCCTGTGTTATCTGTTTCACTAATGTTATGAACACATCATGTATTCCCCTGGTTTTATAATACCTCTCTTAAATGTATGTATTCAACATTAGATTCTATGGTCTATGAAGGTATATCTACCTTATTCCTGTTACATATCATGTCCCCAGTGGCTAGCACATAGTTGACATTTGTCAAAGTACAAAAAGAGGGTAGAAATGGAAGAAAAGCAGAAAGAAAGAGAGAGAGAGGGAGGAGGAAGGAAGGAAGGAAGAAAGATTTTTCTTGTCTTAATCCATTTTTTAGAAGTCATTTGTATGAAGATAACAAGAAGTTTGCACTCTTGCCTCCATTTGATGGACAGCTATTTTGGCCCATATCTTGCCTCAAATATTACAGATCAATCGGGTGAAAAACTTGGACATGATTTATCTTTTCCAGGTTGCTCAATAAGAGTAATTATGGTTCCGAGAAAAACTCGAACGTATTTCTTCATATAGATGGATAATAAATTTCTTTGATTCCAAGAGCTAATAATTTCCCAAAATGTCCCTGGTGTGCTGCTTCAACATCATCTGTTAAACTAGTACATTGAAAACTTACAAATGGGTAATATTATAATGCACAGCAATAATATAGTAAAAATGAATAAAAGCAAATCAAAATAATCTATTTATAAATACTGTATTTTTCACAGATAGTGAAAACTCATTAACAGTTTTTTTTTTTTTTTTTAAATAACTACAAACCACTTAGAGAAGCAATTACAGTCACTGTAAATGTGAGTATAGACTGCAGACTTGCCTGCATCTGATTACAAAATAGTTCTGGATGAGTAACACATTAATTTCCATAGGTGGTAAGCAGAAGTTAAATAAATGCAACTAAGTTTCTTTTTTGCTTGTTTCTTCTTCAGTCAGACTATAATAATGGTTTTCAATTCTTACTGCATTTTAAAATTACCAAAGAGCTTTTAAAAAACCCTGTGTTTCTGACCTTCCCAGAGCAATTGAACCAGTATTCCTTGGGGTGGGACCCAAGCTTTTTTTGTTGATTATTATGTTTTTGTTTTGTTTTAAGTTCCCAGATAATTCTACTTCACAATGATGACTGAGAACTACTGATCTTCTCAAAATAGTATATATCACCCATTGGGACTTTTTGTTGTTCTACCACAATATTTATTTATTGAATCCATATAAGTTTTATATTTATAGGACTTATGATTTATCTACTTTTATAATTTTTATAATAAAATACAAACTAAATAATTTTTAAATGCAAGAAATTTACATGAAAATTTTCCATAAAGTCCAACACTGAGAAACCTCTGCTACTAAAATTTTATATTTTCTTCCAGAATTTATATTTTTTCTTATTTTACATATGTATATATGTATCCTTTCTATCAGAAAAATATCTTTGAGAGTGAAATTTTTAATGGGTGTATAATGAGCATGACTTAATAGAGGTCCCAGCTAGTTATGCAAAGATATGTTCCCATGAAAATGAGAAAGGAACATCCTATAGACTGTTCGTCTTCTCTTTCAATGGGTGAGCTCAATGGAATATATATTTTGTGATCTGATGTAATTTTCCTATGTGTTGTAAACCTCTGCCTGCAGTTAATGAATTGATATTGGGTTATGTTAAAGAGGATTAAGGCAGAATGGAACTGCACTTACGCAGGTCACAGACCTGATCAGATATAAGGGGAGTTACCCTGGGCTATGGCCTATATCACTTTTATCTTAGAAGAGATAAAAGGAGAGAGAAGCAGAGAGATAGGGACTACAAATCGTCAAGAAAGAAGTGCAGGGGTGGAGCCTGTCCTTTGGATCCAGGGTCCCTGCACTAAGGAGATCCTAGAACAGGGAAAGGTTGACGACAAAGATCTTCCCCTTGAACTGACAGAGAGAGAAAGCCTTCCCCTTGGTGCCCTGATTTGAACCTCAGCCTCCTAGACTGTGAGAGAATAAATTTCTGTTTGGTAAAGCCATCCACTTCTGGTATTTCTGCTATAACAGCACTAGATAACTAAGATCATGCTTTCAGCCCCCTTGATCAATCTTCACAGATTGACGTGCTTGAGAGAAAAAAAAAAAATTGGACTTGTGAAGTTCATCTTCTTCTGGTTTCATTTTGGAGATTTGCCTGCTCATATAAGTTTGTTGTTCATTTTATATACTGCCAAGTTCCTCTATATCCCTGTATTTTACCTGAAGGAGGAAGAATGGGAAAGAGGGAGGAAATGTAATTGAAAGACCATCAAAGAAGGAAAAAATAACCCTGCATTTTTATATGTATAAAGAAAAAAATTAATATATACATGTACTAAATATAAATACAATGAAATCCAAATTCTGTTAATAAATTTAGTCCTAATCTCATTGTATTATTCCAATGAAACTACAGTAATTAAAACCAGTTCATAGCAGCATAAGAGCTCATTAAGTGTAATACTTAGGAGGGCTGTCTCTGAAGTCAGATAAACCACTCTTCTAATCTTGTCTCACTTTGTCGACTCCTCTGTAAATTAAAAAACAAACAAACAAACTAGAACCCTCACTTGCAAAGGGTTACCAAAAAAATTCATTGCAGTAAAGCTTTTTTTTTTTTTTTTTTTTCTTCTCGTAACTTTACTTTTGGAAAAGTCTCTCCTGTAGGTGATTCTCTTGGGGTTGTCAATTAAATGCATTGCTGTCGAGTAGATTCTGACTCATAGTGAAACTGTTGGACAGGGTAGGACTGCCCCACAGGGTTTCCAAGGTGGTAGTCTTTACAGACGCAGAATGCCACATCTTACTCCTGAGGAGCAACTGTTGGGTTTAAACTGCAAACCTTTCAGTTAGCAACTGAGGGCTTTAGCTACTATGCCACCAGGGCTCCTTGGGGTTGTTGGTTAAGTGACCCTAACTCTTTCATATGACTTTCCAATTTCATGAGTCAGTGTCTTAGTTACCTAGTGCTGCTGTCACAGAAATAGCACAAGCACATGGCTTTAACAAACAGAAATTTACCCTCTCACAGTTTAGGAGGGCAGAAGCCCTAATTTAGGGTGCCAACTCCAAGGGAAGTCTTTCTGTCTCTGTTGGCTCTGGGGAAAGTCCTCATCTTCAATCTTACGATGGTCTAGGAGCTTCTCAGAACAGGGACCCAAGTCCAAAGCATGTTCTCTGCTCTTGGCTCTTCTTGCTTGGTAGTAATGATTTCCCTCTCCTCTCTGCTTGATTCTCTCTTTTATATATCAAAAGAGACTGACTCAAGATACAACCTCATCCTGTAGATTGAGTTCTGCCTCATTAACATAACAGCCTCTATCCTGTTATGTTAATGAGGTTAGAATTTACAACACATAGGACAATCATATCTGATCACAAAATGATGTACAACCACGTAATACTGGGAATCACGGTCTAGCCAAGTTGACACACATTTTGGGGGGACACAATTCAATCTATAACATTCCACTCTTTGGACTCCAAAAATTCTTATCCTTGCCACACATAAAGTACATTCATGCCATCATATCATCCCAAAAGTCTTAAATCAGCTCCAAGTCCAAAATCTTATCTTCTGCAAAATTCCTCTTCATCTGTGAAATCTAGAATACAAGTTATCTGCTTCCAAAGTACAAAGGTGGGACAGGCACGAGGTAGATATTTCCATTAAAAATGGTAGAAATTGAAGAGGAAAAAAAGCAGTAACAGTCACGAAGAAAATCTAAAACCCATCAGAACACATTACATTAGCTTTCAAAGTTTGAAAATAATCCTCTGTTCCCTTAGACAACTTAGCCAATGCCCCTGCTCTCTAGACTCTGGGTGTTGGCCACATTCTCTGAATTCTGGGTGGAGGCCTCTCAGCTCTGGGCTTCAGCTCTGTCTTCTAGGAACTCTGAAATGGCAATTCTGCTCCCTCTATTTTGGGCTGCCACATTCTCCTAGTTCATCTGAGTGGTGCCCCACCCATTTGGCCTGGCAGGCCCCAGTCTTCTGCCTCTTGGGCATGGCAGCAGCCTTGATCATTAAGGTTGTGTGTCAGCTTGGCTGGGCCATGATTCTTGGTGGTTTGGCAATTATGATGTAGTTTGGCAGTTGTATAATGATGTAATCATCTCCATGATAAGAATTGATATAATGTAATCACCTCCATGACAAGATCTGCTATGAGTAGCCAATCAGTTGAAAGGGAGTTTTCTTGTGGGTGTAGCCTGCATCCAATATGTGTACTTCCTGACAAAGCTCCCTGGATTTTGCTGTACTCTGGATGTTGCATTTGGCTCCTCAGCATCTGACCTCTAGTTCTTGGGACTTGGACAAGCAGCCATCTGAAAGCTAATGTAATGTGTTCTGATGGGTTTTAGATTTTCTTCGTGCCTGTTATCTCTTTGGTGGTCTAGGATTTGTCAGCCTTTGCAGCCATGAGCCAGTAGTCTGCCATCTGACTGACCTGTGTATCTTGGGTTCATCAGCCCTTGCAGCTACATAAGTCAGGAGAAGCCTCCAGCTTGACTCCTGATGCCTGACACATGGACTTGGTACTTGCTAGACTCTGCAATCAGGTGAACCATTTCCTTGAGTTAAATCTCTCACTCTCTCTGTATATATGTATAAAACTTTCACTGGTTTTTCTTCTCTAAAGAGCACAGCCTAAGAGAGCAGCACCGTCCCCCTTAGCTTTGAGCAACTGATCTGGTCTCATTCCACTTACACTCATGAAAGGCAGCCCCATACCCCAGAACCAAGTTGGTGAGTACATGACTCTTTGAAACCTAGAAGGCTGTGGCCCCACTCTTTGAGATCCAGCAGGTGGTTGTTCCACCCTTTGAGACCCCAGAGATAGTGGCTCTACTCTTTGAGACTGAGACTGCTCTGCTTCCCATGGTCTTTTTCTTTTCAGCTTCTGCTTCCTGGTTCATTGGCCTCTTGGCCCCTCAGCTCCTCAGAGCTATTGGGCTGGCCTAGGCTCTGCCCTGCTAGGGCAAGTGTTACAAAGCTTTTTAGCTCTACCAATAAGTTCTTGGAGGCACCCCACTCTGCCAGTAAACCTTGGCTGGAAGGAACTCAGCTCTCTCATTCTGTAGGTTGGTTCCTGTGCTGTCTCACACTGGTCTCCTGGTTCTGCTGCTACCATTTCTCTGCTGCTGCTTCTTGCCATCTGTGTCATCTCTGCTATGACAGCTCTCCTCGATTCCTTCTGAGCCTTCACCAGAATTGCCTTTGATGTCCACAATCCCACCAACATTCTCTTCAAGTCATCTAGGCTTTTGCTATTATATTGCATTGTCACTGAGTTGATTCCAACTCAAAGCAACCCTATAGGACAGAGTAATATTGCCCCATATGGTTTCCAAGGAGAGACTGATTGATTTGAACTGCCAACCTTTTGGTTAGCAGCTAAGTTCTTAACCACTGTACCACTAGGGCTCCTTAAAACTCTTCCAGCTTCTACATATCCACAGTTTCAAAACTGCTTCTGTGTTTTAGTTACCTGTTAGAGCAACACCCCACTCCCAATATGTCTTAGTTATCTAGTGCTGCTATAATAGAAATACCACAAGTGATGGTTTTGACAAACAAAAGTCTATTCTCTCACAGTTTAGGAGGCTAGAAGTTCTAATTCAGGGTGTCAGTTACAGAGGAAGACTTTCCCTCTCTGTCAGGTCTGGGGTAAGTTCCCTGTCAGCCAGTAAACCTCCTGAATTACTTATTTAGTTTAGGTTTGCTTTCTCTTCGATTTTATAAACAACTTTTAACAGATACATGCTTGTAAACCCTTTATAATGTGCTGTTATACACTAAGTATTTAATTCATTTCAGACATAATTACTATAATGAAGAAGATTGTAGCTAAGTAATAACAAGGGAATTAGAAATGATTCCAAAGATATATCAACACTTCTATAAGATATAATTGACCCGTTTGAATTGTGGTGTTGGCAAACAGTATCAAATAAACCATGGACTATCAAAACAAAGAACAAATCTGTCTTAGAAGAAGACCAACCAGAATGCTCCTTAGAACCAAGGATGGTGAGACTTCATCTCACATACTTTGGACACATTATCAAGAAGGATCAGTCCCTGGAGAAGTACATCATGCCTGGTAAAGTAGAGGGTAAGCGAAAAAGAGAACGACCTTCCATGCAATGGATTGACACAGTGGCTGCAACGATGGGCTCAAGCATAACAAAGATTGTGAGGATGGTGCAGGGCCAGGCAGTGTTTCATTCTGTTGTTCATAGGGTCATTATGGGTCAGAATCAACTCGACAGCACCTAACAACAACATAAGACATAAACGTATGTGAAATTCCTTCATCCATTACTTATTAAGTCATTCATTCAACAGACATCACTTGAGTCATTAATACAGTTAGGAAAGCTAATAAATTTTGCAAGTAAAAATAATACAAGGTTTTCTCTTAAAATGTATAGACCTTAGAGAGCAAACCCTTACTCTCATTTTCCTACTTATAATTTTCTATGTTTCTGCACATTCCTTTATAAATAGAAATATTCTCAATGTAAAATAAAACATTCTAAGTAACATCTGCAAAAGCTCATGAGAATACCATAGAATTGCCTCCCTTCTTCCAGTTTAGTAACATCAGTAACTTAATATGTTTCAAGTGTTCTGATCTTATATGTTGCACACACAAAAAAAAGATGGAACAAGGAAAACAAATTCAGGTAATAAAGATAAAACGATTTTCTTGAAATATGTTAAAATTACTACTTCTTAATATTTGTGTGGTGTCTATAAAGCTTTATATTATCAAGATCACATAGTTTAGTCCACGTAAACACACATATTGTCTCAAAAAAAATTTAGTGGAAAAAAATGCATATAGCTGAAATGCTCCTGAATATGTGTGCATTGAAACCAACACCAAACCAGTTGGCATTGAGTCAATTGTGACTCATGGCGACACCATGTGTTACAGAATAGACTTGAGCACCATAAGACTTTCTTGGCTTTAATCTTTAGTGAAGAAGATCAACAGTCCTGTCTTTTGTGGTGTGGCTGAGTGGGCTAGTACAGCCCATCTTTTGGCTAATAGTTGAGTGCTAACAATTTGTGCCACCAAGGGATCTATACGTGCATTAACCTGTTGCCTTCGAGTTGATTCCCACTCATAGTGACCCTAGAGGACAGAGTAGAACTGTCTTTCAGGGTTTCCAAGGAGTGGCTGGTGGATTTGACCTGCCAACCTTTTGGTTAGTAGCTGTACCTCTTAACCTCTACTCCAGGTTCTCACAGACATGTAAAGTTCTTTGGATTACTTATAATCAAAATTTATGCTACATATCAAACTTAAAACCTCAGTGGCATCTCAAAATTAGTGTTTACTTTTTCTTTTTTTTGGTCAGGGGTCTGTGGGTCAGCGAGATGGTTCTGTTGATCCAGGCCTGGAACAGCTGACCTCAGCTTCACTCATTTTTTCATTTCTTTCATCCAGAAGGTTGTCTATTTGCTGATTGATCCAGGAATGACTTGGCTGGGGTGACTCAGCTCTACTCCATATGATCTCTCATCCATTAGCATATTAGCCTGGATTGGTCCTCATGACTGGGGCAGATTATGAAAGAGAGCTAGAACTAAGGTACACAAGGTTCATTGACTTTTTTAAGCTCTGAAATGACACAATGTCCATTTTGCTGTACAGTGTAGTTTATAAACCCAGTTCAGATTTAAGAACTAGGGAAATGGACTCTATCGTTTGATAGGAGAAACTACAAACTTACATTGCAAAGCCTGTAGATACAAGGAAGTGTGGAAAATAGAAAACATTTTTGCAATAACCTAATAACCCAGTTACTCAGAACCCAAACTAGCCAATAGTATACATAAACCCAGTGCCATCGAGTCGATTCCAACTCATAGCGACTCTACAGGACAGAGTAGAACTGCCCCACAGAGTTTCCAAGGAGCACCTGGTGGATTCGAACTGCTGACTCTTTGATTAGCAGCCGTAGCACTTACTTAACCACTATGCCACCAGGGTTTCCCAAATAGTATACATAGAGATCTGTATATTTAATATAATGTGGAATTGTAATAAACTTCTTCTACCATCAAAACACTTTTTCATGGAAAATGTGCTTATTAAACAATTGCTCACTTTCTTCAACAATCCCATGTATTATTTAAAAATAAAAAAATCTACAAGACATAAGACTACTCAAAGTTATCTTTGCAACTGAACAGGCTAAAGAAAATTTACTTTATATTGTAGCCTACAAAACTTGTGTTTTTGTCATTAGAGTCAATAAAGTAATTTAGAAATTACTATGGATTTGCCTGTCCGGATGTGATTTAATGAATTTTAAACAGGATGAAGATTTGCTATGTTGTGTCTTTTGTCAAACAACAGTCTCCAGCTATTAGCAGTGACAGATTAAAACTGTTGTTGTTGGGAACTGGAGAATTGGTTTCGACTCATAGCAATCTTATGTATAATAGGACAAAATGATGCCCCATCCTGCACCTTCCTCACAATCATTACTATGTTTGGGCCCATTGCTGCAGCCAATGTTAGCTAGATTAAAACTAGCTGTGGTTTTTATGAAGAATATACATGTAATTTTTTAGCAGTTAATATCTTCTTGCCTTTCAAAGTGTCTTAATATATTTTCTCTAGTGCAATTTAAGAAAGAAAAAAATCGATGAACTTTAACTCTTTTTTTTTTTTAATTTATTGAACATGTACGCCGATGCACCTTGAATTCAGCAGTAAAATATCTATAGTAGTCACAGAACTATTCACAACAATCTATTTGTCTTCTCCTATCTGGCACATGGTAGGATTGACTTTTCCCTTTGACCTTTGGCAGGGTGTTGTGATTTTTGTTGGTCCATTTTATACCATATGTGCAAAATGGCTCTTACTCTTTCTGCATTTAAGAGTCTGCTTATGATTTTTCATGTTATCTTCCTTTTGTCTTGGTGACTGTAAAAATGGTGTCTGACCTTCTCTAACTTTACAAGAAGGAAGGAGCATTAAAATCAACAGCCCAAGGCTGATTCCAATGGGGCGGACATCAGACATGTCTCCTCTCTCCTCCATCTTCACCAATTCTGACGCCAATCATCCCTCTGACAGCACTCTCTACTTCTCTCCTGGGTTTGCTAATTCACTTCAATGCCCAAATAGAACTCACAGGCAATACTCACATTTATGGGGTTTATTAGGAAAGTAACAGGTTTCCAGTCAGGTTCAGGGATGCTCAGGATATAGTTCTTCCATCAGGGCACCCTCTTCCCAGCCATACCACTGGCCCCTTGCCTTCTGCCCTACTCAGACAAGGGTTACAAAGCTCTTTTAACTCTGCCAATAAGTACCCTATTCTGCCAGCAAGCCTCCTGCCCAAAGGCACACAGCTTTCTGGATTCATGTCTCCTGCCATTGTTTTTCTGCCACCACTTCTTGAGTTTTCTTTCTCTCTGTCTCCTGGTTCCAGGAGGTTCTCAGCCCAGGGACCCGGGGTCCAATAGTCATGCTGGCTCTTCTTCTTTGGTGGTGGTGATATCCTCTCTTTCCAGCCTCTGAGGTGGTTCATTTTAACCCCAGCTGGTTGGCAAAACTGACCAGTCCCTTTGGTGGGACACAATTACCCTATTTGCACAGTCCCTCCCCATCACTTGGGTGGATATTACAAGACCATGCTGAGAAAGATCACACAAAGCGATCCACCCCACCACAATGATATTTGAAGAATATGTGATGTTTGCTACTCTAAATTTAGATCCCATAGCCATTAAGATGAACAGAGCGCCATTACTGACCCAGATATGGTATGTATTATGTGAGAGATTTTTTTTTCTTGTGTTAAGATGCTTTGATTATTATTATTATTTTTAACCTCAATGCACCCTTACTGATACAATTATACATGGGTCAAAATATCTTTGTTTTAGGATTATAATAAATTAAACTGACATATAGGGTTACAAAGAATGGTGGTTTATTTTAACATATATAGCTGTGTCTTAGCTATCTAGTGCTGCTATACCAGAAATAACACAAGTAGATGGCTTTAAAAAACAGAAATTTATTCTCTCACAATTTAGGAGGCTAGAAGTCCAAATTCAGGTTACCAGCTCCAGGGCAAGGCTTTTTCTCCCTGTCAGATCTGGGGGTCTTTGCCATCAATCTTCCCCTGGGTCTAAAGATGTGCTCCACTAACCAGCTCTTCTTTCTTGGTGTTAGGAGGTCCCTCACTCTCTGCTCACGTCTCTTTTCTTTTATTTCTTTACAACTGATTGGCTGTTCACATCAGATCACATCATGAGGGATGATTACATCATTACATAACTGCCAAACCACTGAGAATCATGGCCCATCAAGTCAACACATATTTTCGGGGACACAATTCAATCCATTACGAGCTGAGACTGTTTTTAGTCCCCTATGATCGGGTTCTTAGACTAAATACTAAAGTTTTCAGTAATTTTTTACTTACTTTGATGTTTTAGATGTGATACTTGATAAAGCATTTCTATGGAATGTGGAGTCCCTGTGCGGCACAAAATGTTAAGTGGTTGACTGCTAGCCAAAAGCTTGTCAGTTTGAACCTATCCAGGGGGCCTTGGAAGATAGGCCTGGCAATCTACTTCACAAAGATTACAACCTTGAAAACCCTTTGAAACACGGTTGTACTCTGACACACATGGGGTAGTCATGAGTCAAAATCTACTTAATGGCAAATAAGAAAAACAACAACTATTATGAAATAAGAATTAAAATTTCATGGCAATTGTAATGAAATCATTTTTCTACCTGCTATGTTGTTTAATCTTCAGAATAACTCTCTAAGGTGATTGCTTTTGATATACTCCTTCATTTTCTATTTCCTTCCTTTCTGCCTTCCTATTTTCTTCTTCTTTTTCTTGTTTTTTACAGTTTTGCAGAAAGTAAGACTGAGGTAACAACAACACCTAACAACCATTGCCGTCCAGTTGATTCTGACTCGTAGTGACTCTATAGGACAGAGTAGAACTACCCCATAGGGTTTTCAAGGTTATAATCTTTATGGAAGCAGACCACCATATCTTTCTGCTCCCAAGCAGGTGGTAAGTTGGAATCACTGACCTTTTGGTAGCAGCTGAGGGATTAACCACTGCCTCACCAGGGCTCCTTACTGAGGTGGTAGTGGCTTGATTAAGGTCACGCTAGTATTTTTTTTTTTTTTTAGTAAACATAGGTATTGCGAATCTTGTCTCTTTTTTAAATTACTATTTTACAAATATTCGTCTTTATGGTTGCTATTATAGTTAGTTGCTGTTTTTTGAATGTTCTTACTTTCAAAATTACGTAATGAATTCTAGTCAATGAGTTTAAGGACAGCTTTAAGAAGAGACTAATTTTTTAAAATTAAACACAAACAATATCTACTTCCTTCACATGATTCATGCACATGGACTAAATTCTGGTTGCATTCTCTCTGATTCTTTCTCTGCCTATCTGTCATCTATCTATGAACATTGATAGAAAGGTACATAGTTAGATGGATGTTTCTATCCATCCGTCCGTCCGTCCGTCCGTCCATCCATCCATCTAATCTCTCTATCTCTCTATCATCTATCTATCTATTTGTGTTACATCTTTTGTCAAACAAAGGTATATAGATATTTAGCTTTGTGACTTGGTGAAAAATCATGTATAGCAGTCCTATTTTTTATTAGCTAGATGGAGAAAATGTATTTCGATCTTCCTCATTATCCAAAACATAAACTATTAGAAAATGTTTCCATGAGTCTAGTAAAAATCATAATTAGATACAGTTTCTGTTTTTATTATAAAAGGTAAGTTAAAAGTAAATGAAGATAGAAATAGTCAGCATTAATTCCAGAGTCAACTCTATGACAACTTTTTTTTAATTCTACTGTATAAAAATGTTTGGCTAGATTGACTCAATTTTATGACTAATAAATACTCTAATAGAGTTTTAGCTTCTAAACAGTAATTATTTTATGTATTATCATAAAAATGCTAAAATTAGAACATAACTACATTGATTTCTTATCAATTAAAATTTTATTTTATAATTTTTTTATAAGTTCTGTTTGGCCTAATGTATGGAATTTTTTCATGCGCAACTCTTATGCGGACATAAAAAGAATTAACCTGAATAAACTGGTTAAGAATTTACTTAAACTTCAGTGTCCAATCCTTCTGAACCACTTTTCACACATAGTTTATATGTGTTTTTCCAAAGAATATCACACTCTGCACCACTGATACTGCATTGATAATGTAGCATATCATAACAGGGTGCTGCAATATAGTCACCAAGAGCTGCCACTTGGAAGTCACATATTCTCCAAGTTTTGATGCTGATGCTTCTTTGGTATGTGGTAACCACTTTCTGCATGTGCTCAATTTTAAATAAATAAAGATTAATTTACTTGTTGATATATTACTTTTATTATGTTTTATAGAGTAGTCTTATTTTGAAAGAGGTATGAATTATAAGTATTCTTTAGTGGAAAATTTGTTGTGCTAATATGAAATGTTTGCCTCAGTGTTCTGTACTTGTTCTTTTCTGCATACAAAATAAATCCTTCTTTATATATGGAATCACAGCATAACACTTTTGAAGATATACGAAAGGATGTTAGCAACACAATAGTGTCAAGAATGCTCATAATTTAATAGGAGGGGAACTGTGTAAAGGACTACAGCCAAGTTTACACTTGTGTGGACAATGCCAGCTACACTGTTATTGGCAATGCTAGTAGTGATTGTAAGACAGCATTGGATTTAAGAGATACTTCAATTTCAGATATGTTAAAATATGAAATTTTATTCTCTTAGAATCGACAAAGGGTGGTGTTTATCAAACCCATTTTTATGTTTTATTGTTGTTTGTTTTTTTAAGGAATTTAAGCAATTGAAATTGACTAAAATATTGAATATTTGCTTCAGTATCAAACATTATGATAGAAATCAAAGAAAAGAATCATAAAAGTAATGAGAAAATGGACTTCAGTTTTCCTTTTCAGCATGTAAAAAGCTTTCACTCCTGTCCTTACAACAACAAAATGAACAGACTACAAATTAGTGACTTTTCTTGGTCTTGTCAAAGAACTGAGGTTTCAAGGCAACCTATAAACCCCCAAATATGGAAAGGCAGGTGGCTATAGAGAAACACAGATAAGACCAGCTTTCAGGAAACAGAAGCCCCCAGGGTCATAAACTTGCAGGAACACATTAAAGCTAGTTTTGATGAATTCTTAGAGGCTGAGCGTGGGCTAGCCTGAGAGTAAAAAACTCCTGAGGCTGCATCTTGTAGAGCGGTGTCCCTATGTTTTGTGGGTTTTACCTTCGGGAACTTCATCAGTTTCTCTTGTTGAGGAGTCTTGTATAATCACTTTGAGCCTTGTCACAGGAGAGGCATAGTGACCATTTGAACCATACTCAGTGCGTTCTCCATAACATACTCTCTAGGGTAAAAACCTTACTTCACCTTGGTGGAAAAGCAGCTACCCAACTCCTATAGTTTCTCTGTCACACGTAAGGGGGTTGTTGTGTAAGGCCTAAAATTAAGGTCCAATATTAAGTGTGGAGAAAATATTGAAGTTTTCAAGGATTAAATTTTACTTGAATCCACAATCAAGGCCCATGGAAACACCAGTTGATAAATCAAATATTGTATTGTATTTAGGCATATCTGCCCAAAGGCTTCTTTAAAATCTTAAAAAGCAAAGATGCCACTTTGAGGATCAAAGTGTGCTTGACTCACACCACATTATTTGCCTCAAATGCATGCAAAAGTTGGAATGAAAAAAGGAAGATCAAAGAGAAACTGAAGCCTTTGAATTAAGGTATAGGCAAACTATATAGAATATACCATGGATTACCAGAAGAACAAACAAATCTGTCTTGGAAGAAGTACAACCAGAATGCTCCTTAGAATAGAGGATGGCGAGACTTCATCTCAAGTACTTTGGACATGTTATCAGGAAGAATTAGTCCCTGGAGAAGGACATTATGCTTGGCAAAAAAGATGGAAACCCTCAATGAGGAAGACTGACACAGTGGCTACTACAATGGGTTCGAATATAACTACTATTGTGAGGCTGGCACAGGACCAGGCACTGTTTCATTCCTTTACACATGGGGTCACTATGAGTTAGAACTAAATCAACAGTACCTAACAACAACAAACTGTGTGTTTCTTTGACATCTGGTGGAATCAGGAAAGTCTTGAGTTGCCTAAATACAAGTTTACCTCCTCACTATGCTTCAGTAGTTAAAGTCTCCTAGCCAAACAATCTTCCTTATGACAAGGACCAGGTGCATTCCTACTTATATTTGAGTCGAAGACCTCAGAGCAAGGAAAATGATCAAGGATAAAGAGGGGCATTACATAAAGATACAGGGGTCAATTCTCTAAGAACATACAAAAATCTATAATTTCCATGCACCAAACAACAGAACCTCAACATATTTGGGACAAAAAACGATAAAACTACAAAGAAACAAATGCTTTTGTGCCTACAGACTTCACCACCCTTTTCAGTAATTGATTAATCAAGCTGGCAGAAAATCAATATACATGTCAGGCTGGGTCCACTAGAGAACAAAACCAGTAAAAGCTTGGTGGTGTTGTTAGGTGCCGTAGAGTCGGTAGCAACTCATAGCGACCCTATGCACAACAGAAAGAAACACTGCCAGGTCCTGCGGCATCCTTACAATCATTGTTATCCTTGAGCTCATTGTTGCAGCCACTGTGTCAATCTACCTCGTTGAGGGTCTTCCTCTTTTCCGCTGACCCTGTACCCTGCCAAGCATGATGTTCTTCTCCAGGGACTGATCCCTCCTGACAACATGTCCAAAGTATGTAAGACACAGTCTCGCCATCCTTGCTTTCAAGGAGCATTCTGGGCGTACTTCTTCTAAGACAGGTTTGTTCGTTCTTTTGGCAGTCCATGGTATATTCACTATTCTTCGCCAACACCACAATTCAAAGGAGTCAACTCTTATTCAGTCTTCCTTATTCATTGTCCAGCTATCACATGCATATGATGTGATTGAAAATACCATGGCTTGGGTAAGGTACACTTTAGTCTTCAAGGTGACATCTTTCCTCTTCAACACTTTAAAGAGGTTCTTTGCAGCAGTTTCACCCAATGCAATGCGTCTTTTGATTTCTTGACTGCTGCTTCCATGGCTGTTGGTTGTGGATCCAAGCAAACGAAATCCTTGACAACTTCAATCTTTTCTCCATTTATCATGATGTTGCTCATTGGTCCAGTAGTGAGAATTTTTGTTTTCTTCATGTTGAGGTGCAATCCATACTGAAGGCTGTGGTCTTTGATCTTCATTAGTAAGTGCTTCAAGTCCTCTTCACTTTCAGCAAGCAAGGTTGTGTCATTTGCATAATGCAGGTTGTTAATGAGTCTTCCTCCAATCCTGATGCCCCATTCTTCTTCATATAGTCCAGCTTCTCAGATTATTTGCTCAGCATACAGACTGAATAGGTATGGTGAAAGAATACAACCCTGATGCACACCTTTCCTGACTTTAAACCAATCAGTATCCCCTTGTTCTCTACGAACAACTGCCTTTTGATCTATGTAAATGTTCCTCATGAGCACAATTAAGTGTTCTGGAATTCCCATTCTTCACAATGTAAAAGCATAGATATATAAATATATATATATAGAGAGAGAGACATTTATATTAAGGAAATGGCTCATGTGGTTTTTAGAGGTTGTACTTCCCAAGTCTGTGAGGTAGAAAAGAGGATTCTCCTGATTCATATAGGCACAGGGTCTGTCGAACAAAAGATTGGGAGGCTGAAGAGCAGGGCTATAGCAGACTGTGAAAATGGATGAATCTCAAAATCGTCAGGCAAGCTGCTAACTCAAGTCTGAAGAACTGGAGGTCAGATGAACAGGAGCCAGCTGCAGGATCTAGAAGAGGCAAAAGCCCTGGCAAGGTGAGCAGGAAAGAGCTAAGAGGAGCAGGGCAGAGGGGGTGGTGAGCCACCACAGGCCCCACCCTCACCAATACCACTCAGCGGATTTCATCATGGGGGTGATCATGTATCAAATTTCAACAAGGAATTGATCACAACATTATACAAATGCAAAAACACTGAGAATTATGGCCCAGCCAAGTTGACACACAACCTTAACCATCACAGTACAGTTTTCCTGAACAGTTCTGTCAATCATCTTGATCTAATTGGCATTTGTAGTACACCCCAGCTATCCCCAGCAGAACACATATACTTCTCAAGTTCCCATCAGACATTCGCCAAGAGGTATCAAATCCTATGTCATAAAACATTAACAAATTTAAAGTAATAGAAATCATATTAAATATGTATTTGGACTATAATTGTATTAAACTAAAAATTGGTAGCAGAAAGAGATCTGGTAAATGTCACATTATTAGAAGATTAAACAACACATTCTAAATAACACATGGTCAAAATAGGCAGCTCAAGAAAAATTAAAACATATTTCAACCTAAATGAAAATACAACTTATCAAAATACTTAGAGTGCACAGAAAACAGTGCTTAGAGGAAAATTTATAGAATTAAATGCATGTATTAGTAAACAAGAAAGATCTAAAATCAATAATATAAACATCTACTGTAGAAAACTAGAGAACAAAAAGCCATTTAATGATAAACAGAAAAAGAAATAGTACAAAATAGAGCAGAAATCAATAAAACTGATAACAGGAAAACAATAGGGATAATCATAGAAACCAAATGCTGATTCTAAGTAAAGGTCAATAAAAATGGTAAGACTCTAACCTCGTCAACCAAGAAAAAAAAAAACAGAAGTAAAAAACTACTAATATTAGAGATGAAAGGATATTACATTATTATTTTCAACTTCATTTCTTCAATAGATATTTAACAGGCCTATTCAAATGATCCTGCCCCCTTGTGTGTTTTGGTAGTTTATGCTTTTCAAGGAGTTAGTCCATTTTATCTAAGTTTTTTTTTTTTTTTTTTTTTTAAGTTTGTGGCATAAAAGTTCGAAACATTAATATTATCCCTTTCATGCCTGGGGAATAATGTTGAACATTGGACCAATGGATGGTGAGGAGTAGGAGATAAGAACCTACCTTTCCCCTTCTTAAAATACAGTTTCTATGGTTTCACATGATTTCAGTCACAGGGATCAGAGAAGAAATCACCTTTAACAGAGACCAGTTTGATAATGTATCTTGCAATGGGCTCTTGTTCCTTCTCTGCTTTGCTTCCCTTTCCCTTACTTGTGCTCCATGTGATTAGACTTCCTACTAATAAATATAGTTGCATGTAAGCTCTCTGCCTCAAATTGTGTTTTTGAAACCCAAGTTGAGGCAGCAACATTATAAAGAAATGGTCTATATGTACATTTACATATTTATATGATATATTTCTAGAAAGGGGCCTATTGGGTCAAAGGCTTCTCATATTTTAACATTTGATAGATTTTAGTTATACAGAATTTTATTAACCATGCACCAGTTTTCTATACCATCAACTGGGCGTGAGACTGTGCCTGACATCCTCGCCATCAGAGGATAAAATCAAAAATTGGAAGAGAAAAAAAAAAAAGGTTCTTGTTTTAATTTTCTTTTACTTAATTCAGAAAGGAGTAGAGAATATTTTCGTATATTTGCAGAGCAACGTATTTCCTCTTCTATGAACTATCTTTTCTCATTTCTCATTTTTCTAGCAGGTGTTATTCTTTTTCTTATTAATGTAAAGGAGCTTATTACCTACTATGGATATTACTCTTTTATACATTTGTATGTGGCAAGTAATTTATCCTAGGATACTGCTTGTCTTTCACTTCAATTTTTTGATATCTCTTGTCTTCCTATTGTTATTTTCCTATACTGTAGTAATATACATCAATACTTCCTCTGTTTTTTGGATATTTTATGAATCATTTTCATTAAAATGTTTTATTTGTTGTTGAATTTCAACAATTAAGATTATTATATTTTTCTCCAATAACTAAACGGTGAATTATAGTAACTATCTTTCCTGAAATGAAGCCATCATTGTCAAAGTATATACTTCTTTAAAGTTACAACTATGTGTTCCTTTCTTATTTATTTAGAATGGCTGTGTTGATGTTAATTGGAAGCACTGGCTTTATTCTCTAATTGTAACCTGGCTGCATAAGTACTATGGAAACTTTCATTCTTTCTCAAGGCTTTAGAATAACATAAATAACATCAGAATTAACGGATTCTGGAATGAATGTAATAATTAAATTATGGTATTTTCTGCATCATTTATTCAAAGGGTAGTTAGCTTTCTAAAAAGTATCCCTCATTTATTCCATGCTTATTAGGTTTGTTTTGTGTTCTTCCCTTGAGAGATTGATACTTCAAAAACTACGTAATGAGAAAAAGAGTACTTAAAGGCTGGGCCCGTGATTTGTTTTTGTATTTATTATTTCAGTCTATGCCTCTACCTATATCTGGAACTTAATATGTGCATTGCTTCTCTAGAGAGGCAAAACCAGTTTATTTATTTATCTGTCTATTTATCTACCTATCATCTATCTATCCATCCATCATCTATCATCTATCTATCTATCTATCTATCTATCTATCTATCTATCTATCTATCTATCTATCTATCTATCTATCTATCTATCATCTATCTATCATCTATCTGTCTGTCTATCTATCTACCTATCATCTATCTATCTATCATCTATCTATCTATCTATCTATCTATCTATCTATCTATCTATCTATCTATCTATCTATCTATCTATCTATCTCAAGAACGTGGCACGGGTGGTTGTAGAGGCTGGCAAATTCCAAGTCCATGGGTCAGGCATCAGGCTAGAGGCTTCTCCTGAGTCACATAGCTGCAGGGGCTGATGACTCCAAGATGAACAGGTAAGATAGCAAGTTGCTGGCTCACAGGCTGTGGAGGATGACTATTCCCAAGAATTGTAGGTCAGATGACAGAAAGCCTGATGCAGGATCCAGAGCAAGACAGTGAATTTTGCCAGAAAGTCCATATGTAAATTTGATGCAGGGTACACACCCAAGGATGCTTTCCCTAAAACTGATTGGCTGATTGCATCACAGAAGATGGTTACATCATTATGTAACTGTCAACCCCCTGAGAAGCATGGCCCAGCCAATGATACACACCCTTAACCATCACAGTCCACCCCTTGTCAGCTTGACACCTGTATTCATCTCCTTAAATCATACAGAACCTTTAAATAAAGACAAAGTCACACTTGTGTGTAACGTGATACGACTAACATGGGTACAACTGAAAATGAACCAATCCCATTTGCAGCTTCTATTTTATAAGGGAGGAAGAAAACAAAAAAAATTGCTATATATATATATGGCACAGACATATAAACACATAATAAAACGAGGGATAAATACTCTTAATAATTATAATTCTCATTTCTGCAACTGGTCACATGGTCATAACTGGTATTTAGAAATACTTTTTTTCCATCACCCATTCTGTAATCCCTTTACTCTCAACAAACACCTCAGCTGGTTGTGGTTCTGTGCCTGGTGGAGTGACCTAAACCTTCATTCCTGAAGGATATGAACCATTAGTAGTCATGCTGGAATTAGGCTGCTGTAGTTTTCCGTTGACTTTAATCACAGAATATGGTAGTACTAGGAAATCCTGGTGGTGTAGTGGTTAAGTGCTACAGCTGCTAACCAAAGGGTCAGCAGTTTGAATCCGCCAGGCTCTCCTTGGAAACTCTATGGGGCAGTTCTACTCTGTCCTTTAGGGTCTCTATGAGTCCGAATCGACTCAATGGCACTGTTTTTTTTTTTTTTTTTGGTGTAAGTGACATCTTAAGGGATCTCCTGTATTTCAGACACACTCTTCTTTACCTCCATTATATAATATCAATCCAATTTCCTTTTGGTAGTCAGGGTCAATCACACCAGCCAATGTGGTAACTCCCTTCTTTGCCTGCTGATTCACAGGCCTGAGGAGCCCAAAGTGGCAGAGCAGCATTCTTAACTTTCAATTAAATGGAATTGGTGTTTCCATCTCCAGGTGAGAACATAATTCATTTTAGAATTATGACCTCTAGGATTCTTAAGAGTCATGGGTCTATACCCTTTAGCAACATCTTGTGAGTAGGTCACTAGGGGTAATAATGAGTGGTGCCACTCCTATCTCCACCCCTTCATTTCTGGAACCATGAAACCTGGTTATGAGAGAAAGAGTACCATATATTGGATGCTGGTTTAGAGCATATACAGATTTCTGGAAGACATTGATCCAAATGTGCAAAGTATTGCCACCTAGTTGGTGCTGTAATTGTGTCTTTAGAAAGCTATTCCGTTGTTCTATCAAGCCAGCTGCTGCAATATGATGGGGAACATGAAAAAAAACAGTGAAATCAATGAGCATGGGCCAAATGCTGCAGTTCAGTTGCTGTGAAATGAGGCCTTTGATCTGAGGGGATGCTGTATGGTTACCATGACAGAACACATAGGAAAATTACATCAGATGAGAAAATGGTAGACAATCATACAATACTGGATATCATGACCTAGCCAAGTTGACAGATATTCTTGGGGGGCACAATTCAATCCATGACATTGATAAATAAGCTACATCATGACTGTAATCTCTAAGGTTGTATGTCAACTTGGCTAGGCCATGATTCTTAGTTGTTTGACAGTTATGATGTAGTTTGGTTGTATGATGATGTGATCACTTCCAGATGAGATTTGCTATAATATGATTACCTCCATGATGGAACCTGAGGTGAGTTGCAAATTGGTTGAGAGCTTCCTTGGGGGAGTTGCCTGCACCAAATAAAAGTGGACTTTCTGGCAAGGCTTGTGGGCTTTTGCTCACTCTAGGTCCTGCAGATGGTTCCTGTTTGTCTGACCTTCAGCTTTTAAGACTTCAGCTAGCAGCTTATTTACCACCTTGCCTGCCAGTCTTGGAATTCATTGATCTTTGCAGTCTGTGAACAAGATCCCTGCTGTCTGACATACCAATCTTGGGCTCTCGAGCCCCCGAGGTTATGTGAATCAGGAGAAGCTTCTATCCTGACCCATGGACTTGGGATTTTCTAGCCTCTACAATCGCATGAACCACTTCCTTGACATAAATCTCTCTCTATATATATTTCTGTGCTTTAGGGACTTTGCTTCTCTAGAGAACCCAGCCTAAGACAATTTTAAATAGGGAAAATATTGAAATTGCCACAGATTTTATTTTAGTTGAATCCACAATCAATGCCCATGGAAGTACCAGTCAAGAAACGAAAGGGCACATTGCATTGGGCAAATCTTCTTCAAAATACTTCTTTGAAGTGTTAAAAAAAAAAAAAAAAAGCAAAGATGTCACTTCAAGGACTAACGTGTGTCTGACCCAAGCCATGGTGTTTTCAGTGTCTTCATATGCATGCAAAAGCCGGACAGTGAATAAGGAAGATCAAAGAACAGTTGATGCCTTTGAGTCATGGTGTTGGTGAAGAATATTGAAGGTACCATGTACTGCCAGAAGAATGAACAAGTCCGTCTTGGAAAAAGTACAGCCAGAATTCTCCTTGGAAGCAAGGATGGCAGACTTCATCTCACATACTTTGGACTTGTAATCAGGACGGACTAGTCCTGGAGAAGGTCATCATGCTTTTTAAAGTGGACAGTTTGCAAAAAGGAGGAAGACCTTCAAAGAGATGGATTGTCACAATGACTTTGAGGATGGCACAGGACCTGGCAGTGTTTTTTTCTGACATACATAGGGTCTCCAAGAGTGGAACTGACTTGACAGCACTTAACTGCATCAGTAACAATATATGTAAATGTATGTGCATATATACATATATACCTATATCATGCATAGATATGTGTATGTATATATATACACACATACATATACATACATATATAGTGTTGTTAGTCAGTTCTGACTCATAGCTACCCTATGTCCAGTAGAACAAAACACTACCCAGTCTTGCACCATCCTCACAATCATTGCTATGATTGAGCTCAATATATATTTTATTTTATATATATATAAACAAACCCTTTGCCATCAAGTTGAATCTGAATCATGGTGACCCTATAGGACAGATTAGAACTGCTCCATTCTTTTCTAAGTAGTGGCTGGTGAATTCAAACTGCCGATGTTTTTGTTAGCAGCTGAGCTTTTAGCCACTGCACCATTACAGTTCCATATATACATGCTTCACTGGTTTTGCTTCTTTAGAGAACCCAGGGTAAGACACCTACCTTGTCTTTGTCAGTTAATTGCCACCACTTGGCCCCTACCAACATAGAGTCCAGTCAATCCCATTGCAGTTATGTGTCTTAATTAAGTTAGGGCAATGTGAAATCTGATTCACATAAAATAACAATCACAGCAGTCTTCAAGGATTCTGGGGATCACTTCATAAATTTTTCCTCAATGTTGTGGTGAAAGGTGTGTCCTCTGGGCACACCATGGGTGGGTCTGTGGGCCTAACCCAATAAATTGACTCTTACATGCCAATTTCCCTTAGCCTTTGTATATCTTCTTCTCCAGTATGTCAAGGCAGCTCTGATACTTTAACTTGATTTAATGTAAAAACTACCACATAACCCATGCTTCAGTGAACCAATAAAATAGTTAGATACTTTTCTAATCTCTTGAGCTGAAACATCCAATGAAGAACCTATGCTTAGTAGGCCCATGTCAATAAACTCCAACTGATCCAGCTTTATGTTCCTTTCACCATTATCCCACACCCTTCATAGCCATTCCCACACATATTTCTGTGGTTTCTGCTTGTGCATGTTAGAAAATTCAGGCAGTTCTTTTGGATGTAACATACCTCCTCCTGGGCCATGCTTTGTACTTCACCTTTTGGTGCTCACTGGGACTTAAGGCTAGTAAATAGGCCTAGAAACAAAAATAAGTGGTGGGAACGGATCCTGAGAACATTCAGCAACATCTTGTATGATATCTGTATCAGACGTCACCCCTGACAACATCTCAGGCAAACATTCTTCAGGCATAGCTGGGCTAATCTTATCAGATGGGGTAAAAGTGCTGATCTGTTGGCAGGAGTAATTCAATGGAATTTAGAGGCTCAATATCCTTAGCTCCCTTATTGTCTGTGCTATGTCCCTATTCCAAGTTTTAGGATCCCATTTCTTCCCAATCAATGCCCTCACTTTAACTTCAGACACCATCAAAGTTTGGGAATTCAATTGGTATTTTATTTCAGCCCCTCTTACAATAAGACTCTGGGTTTGTTTTCTTTTTTTTTTTTTTTTTCCCCAATATCAGCTTTCTTACTATAAGAAATAAGGCTTTCTTTCAGGATACAAGTTGCAACTTTGAGGTCTTTTATGTGGTGCTTGAGCTGTGACTCTGAAGCACTGTGTTCATCTCTTACTTTTATCACTTTGTCTACTAGCGAAAGTAGGATCAACCAACCAGCTTCCCTATATTTCTCACTCTGACAAAACTGTAGAAAAGTTTTAAAAATATGATCACCCAGAGCCTCACTTCTCACCAATACTTGATCTAATGATGGTGATTTTTTTGTATTAATATTGCTACCTCACACGGTGGATTAGCAGCACACTCTTTACTACTAGAGGCAGAGCCATCAGAGCCTTTAAGACCAGTCAAACCTGAGAACCAATTTAGAAAACTCAGCCTTACAATTTTGTTTCTCTAGAACCACTCTTAGTACCAAATGTCTGAGGTTAGGTTCTCTAGAGAATTAAAGCTAGCAAAGTGTCTATTTATATAGAGAGATTTATATCAAGGAAATGGCTCATGTGGTTGTAGAGGCTGGCAAGCCCCAAGTCTGTGGGTCAGGCATCAGACTGGAGGCTTCTCCTGCCTTATGGAGCTACAGGAGATGACTAATCCAAGATCAGCAGGTAAGAGGGTAAGCTGCTAGTTCAAAGGCTGTGGAGGATAAAAATCCCAAGAACTGGAGGTCATTGATGATCAGCCAGGTGCAGAACCCAGAGCAAGCCAGTGAGCTTTGCCAGACAACCATACATATATACTGGTTGCAGGCCACACTCCTGGGAAAACACCCCTTGCAACTGATTAGCTGATCTTATCAAATCACTTCATGGAGGATGATAACTTCATTACATAACTGTCAAATTAGATCATTGCTTAACTGCCAAACTACGTCATTACGTAACTGCCAAACCACTGAGAATCATGGCTCAGCCAAGTTGACACACAACCTTAACAATCACAATATATATTCAGTTTGGTAGATTGTTTTTGTTTTGTTAACAATAGCTTGATGCATTTAATTATTTCTTCAATTAAATGTAACTTTATCAGACTCATATATGTATATGTTAACAAGTCAAATAGCAAGAATAGCTCGTGATTTTTCCCCTTTACCTGCTAATCCACCTCCCCATTCTGCAGATGAGGTTTCTTTTAACGGTCCCTCTTTGCATTTTTTCTGGCATTTACCTCCCTAAATCTAAAGAGGATGCCAACAACTTACTGTGAATGATAAACATTGAATTACCTTAATCTTCCTTCTTTCTTCCTATTTGTTAGCAATATCTTTATTACAATATTAAGCTGTTCTAAGAAATATTTTGATAGCATTTAATAAAACTTTAAATCATAAACATATATGTTTGTGTCACATTTTATAAACTTTAGCCATAACTCAACCTTACTGTGATGGTTAATGTTGTCTGTCAATTTGGCTGAGCTGTGATTCTCAGTTATTTGGCAGTTATGATGTAGTTTGGCAGCTATGAAATGATGTAATCCCTTCCCTAATGAGATCTGATATAAAGCAATCACCTCCATGATGAAATCTGTTATGAGCAGCCAGTCAGTTGAAAAGGAGTTTCTTTTGGGGTGTGGCCTGCATCCTCTGTAGGTGGACATTCTGACAAAGCTCACAGGCTTTTGCTTACTATGGATCCTGCAGGTGGCTCCTTTCCATCTGACTTCTGTTCTTGGGACTTGAGCCAGCAGCTTACCTACTGTTTCACCTGCCAGTCTTGGGATTCGTCAGCCTCTGTGGTCTGGATCTTGTTTTGCCAGCCTCTGCAGCTACATGAGTTGAGAGAAGCCTCCAGCCTGACTCTCAGACTCGAGACTTTTCAGCTTCTATAACTGTGTGAGCCATTTCCTTGGTAAGAATTTCTCTGCGTGTGTGTATATATATATATATATATATATATATATATATATATAGACACTTCACTGGTTTTACTTGTCTAGAGAGCCCAGCCTAAGACACTTAGGATAATGAAGATATCACCTATTTAACTGTCTCTCCATTTCTTTTCTCAGTTTATATGTTCTACTTTCCATTGATTATTATTTTAACACATAAATTAACATTAATTTGCTGACTTAAAGCAATTATACTTCCTGCATTTCTTTTGTAAATTGAGTGATTAAAATTGGAAAACCACAAATTGACTAAAATCAGAAAATAATAATTTATATGCAGGGACAAATTACCCAATAAGCAAGTGCTTAAAATGCTTAGGGCACCATAAAAAGGGGGCACAAGTTGTCCAAATCAAAGACCCATAGATGCCAAGGAGACACAAGTAAAAGCGAGTGCTGCAGTGGAAGAGAAGTGATACAGCACTAGATGAAACTGGTATCTGGTATAAGCTCCAGTGTATGAGAATGTGCTGGCCCTAAATAAAGTTCATGCAGGACCACGAGGGCACCCACATCCAAGGTTGTTTAAGCTATGAGGCCCCTACTACTTCAACACCTTCTTTGACATCTGTCTCCTACGGACCCCTTCAGTATAACTGGAGCTCCTTATCCTGACAGGTCTTATTGGGGTATAGTATTTCTTTCCAATACACAAGAGGTAGGGGTGGGCTGTCGAGTCTAATACTTTCCACATTCATACAATATGCAACTGGATGCAATGTGAATGATTACTGGGCATAGATGGATTATATTAATCAATAACAGGTTTTTCTGATCCATTTTAGAGAACCATCTTGTACATCCACATCTGCTTATCCAGAAACTCCAGCCAGGAGGACCAGCAATGCTCTTGGCCGTGATAAGAATACAAGGATATGCCCTTGAGCACATCCTGATAAACAACAAATGGGAACTCCAGTCCCAGTTGAAGCACAAAAGTGAGGGAACTTGAATAAGTTGACTATTGCCATGAATTCAGTTGTTACTTTTTAACTGTATACTATTTATGTACAGAATTATGTCCTAAATTTTATAAACATCATATTTATAACTTTAAATTTAAAATATGTTTAACATGTGTGTGGATGCAATCTAGCACACATTTAATATAATGCTGACATGGATGATGTCTTAGTCGTCTAGTGCTGCTATAACAGAAGTACCACAAGTGGATGGCTTTAACAAACAGAAATTTATTTTCTCACAGTCTAGTAGGCTAGAAGTCCAAGTTCAGAGCATCAGTGCCAGGGGAAGGCTTTTTCTCTCTGTCGGTTCTGGAGCAAGGTCCTTGTCATCAGTCCTTCCCTCGACTAGGAGTTTCTCCCTGTAGGAACCCTGGGTCCAAAGGATGCCCTGTGCTCCTGGCACTGCTTTCTCGATGGTGTGAGGTCCCTACTCTCTGCTTGCTTCCCTTTCCTTTTATCTCTTGTACAATAAGAGGTGGCAAAGGCCATACCCCAGGGGAACTTCTTTTACCTTTGGTTCAGAGATGTGATCGTAAGGGTGTTATATCCCGCCCTAATCCTCTTTAACCACAGTTAGAGATTATGATTTATAACACATAGGAAAATCATAAAATGGAGGACAAACACACAATACCGGGAATCATGGTCTAACCAAGTTGACACATGTTTTTGGGGAGTACAATTCAATCCACTACAGATAATGCTGTAATGTAATACTAACATAGCAAAAGTCCAAAAATATTGGAAATATTAATATTGATCTAACGGAAAAGTTTTAATTTATGTATCAAGTGAATTTCATTTCTTGTTGTCTGCTGCATGGGACACAGTGATTGATATTATTCTCCATATGCTAATAAATAAATGAGATATATATATATCATATAACTCACATATCCCATTCAAATGTGTGTGTAAGCAGAGGAAGGGCCACCGCAGATTATTAAGGCCCTAACATGCCTTAATCCAGCCTGTTTATGTGTGATAATTTACATTGTTACACACAATAATGAATACTGTTAAAAATATTAACTACAATATCTAAGTAACTAGTATTTCATGTTTGGCCAGGTAGGGTGTTAAGATTACATTGCCTTCTCTGGATTGCTGCACACAAAGATCAAATGGTATTTTATAGTCATGTATTATTTAAAATATCTGTATATTTTGGTTGGTATCTGCTTTCCGCAGTTTCTGAAAGCAGTTATATAATTTTGGGTTTTTCCTGGTGATTCTCAATGCCTATTTTCTCTAATAATGCTTTTCGTATAATCGACCTTTATCTATTACTTGGTGCCTTCCTTCACCAACCCCTTTTTTTCTTGAAATTACTCTCTTCTCCTAATGGAATTTAAAATCTGGGCACCTGGTAACCTAGGACTTTCACCACTATTCTGGAGAGAAATCGCCCTTTCCAGTATCCAAATTATCCTTCTTGTATAATTCCCAGTATGCTGAAGTTTTTTTTAGGTTATTTCTTAAGTACTACTCTATTCAATAGGGAGACGGAAGTTTATTTTGCTTGTTTGTTTTGTTTTTCTTTTCAGCACTTGTGTGCTGAAAATGCTGTCTTTCTGCCCTTAGAAACTTCACTCTGTGGAAAAAGTACACTATATTTATTAATTATATATTTTGTCAGAACTTTATAGACATTTAAAAAATTTTCTCCCTGAACCCCATGTTGCTAAAAGGAAGGTAGACGTCAATTCTATTCCTTTGTAAATAATCTACTATTTACACAGTGGAAACTTTTAGCAGATTTGCAAACTTGTTTACTTGGTGTTCACAATGTTATAAAGTCACGTCTATATAGATTAGAAAGGATTTGGTGGCTGAAGCAGTTTGTGATCAGCTGCTAGCCAAAAAATCGGCAGTTTGAATCCTCCCAGCAGCTTCTTGGAAGAAAGGCCTGGCAATTTGCTTCTGTAAAGATTACAGTCAAGAAAAACCTGTGGAGCAGTTCTACTGTGTAACACATGGGATTGCCATGAATTGCAGTTGAATAGACAGCAGGTAATGACAACATATAGATGAACATTTTTTTTTTTTTAATCCTTGGGCTTAGACTTCCACCCTCATTCAGCTAGTCTCATCTGTCCTCTCTTTCTGAGGCTTCCAGTAGTCAGATTTTAAAACTTCCAAATAGATTCTGTATGCCTTATCTGCTTT
Organism: Loxodonta africana; assembly: GCF_030014295.1. Taxonomy (NCBI): domain Eukaryota; kingdom Metazoa; phylum Chordata; class Mammalia; order Proboscidea; family Elephantidae; genus Loxodonta; species Loxodonta africana. The sequence goes on from NC_087346.1 coordinate 93,444,031, forward strand.
TCTTTGTAATTATTTTCCTTGGTTATTTTTTGCAACACTTCTTGACTTTATTTTTCAGCTCAAGTTTTGGGCTTAAACAACCACCACACACACACACGCACACACCAGACAGAAATAGTATTCCTTATCTAGGGCCAATTTCTTCTTTTTAAATTTTTTTTTCTGAAATAGTCTTTTATTTTATGTACTTAATGGCTTCTGAAGGCACTGTACTTCATTGAAGTCTAGAGTTTAAAATATTAATATTTTTTTTTTCGTCAGTTGTTTTTTCTTGTTGGGTTGGTGTGCATGGTATCTGTTCTCGTAGGTGGTAAACCTCGGTATTTCTCTTAGATGAACACCAGTCTTATTCATGAGGAGGTTCCCTAATTGCCTTTCTAGTGCTCCAATATGTGAAGTGGCACCAAGCTTCACCGAAAACCTATCCTAGCTCCCTTTGTTCTGTTGCTTTTCGTTTTTTCAATTTAATTTTTTTTTTATTGTGCTTTAGATGAAGGTTTACAGAGGAAACTAGTTTCTCATTAAACAATTAATACACATATTGTTTTGTGACCTCATAATATGTCAACGCTCTCCTCTTCTCAACCTTGGGTTCCTCATTACCACCTTTCCTGTCCCTTCCTGCCTTCTCATGTTTGCCCCTGGGCTGCTGTGCCCATTTGGTCTTGTTTTGTTTTATGGGCCTGTCTAATCTTTGACTGAAGGGTAAACCTCAAGAGAGACTTCTTTACTGAGTTTTAAGTGTGCCCGGAGGCCATACTCTTGTGGTTTCTTCAGTCTGTCAGAACAGTAAGTCTGGGCTTTTTGTGTGTGTGTGATTTAGAATTTTGTTCTACGTTTTTCCATTGCTTTACTCACCCTTTCTGGAATCACTGTACCCCTATCTACTCACCTTTTTTTGTAGAACTTGTTGAAACTTCATTTTCATAGTGGATCTCCTCTAATTCTCTTTTCCGTCAGAGGTGTGTGTTTCCTTGTATTTTTAAAGATGTTTAAGCGGATGAAGGTAAGCATATATCCTCCATCTGCCGAATGTTTATTAATTTATTTTTATTTTGATGTCTTATCCCATTTCTGTAGTTTAACTATAGAGAAAAAAATGCTTGAGGAAAATTTACATGTGGTTAACTACTTATATGGAGGGTCAACATGACCCAAAAGAAAAACTATTTTTAATCATTTGAGATAGTATTCTATTTTCTTAAAACTAAAGCAACAAATTTGATCATGGCAAATTTCCATTTAGTTAAAGACTCCATCTAGCACTATGTTATAAAACGAGGTATTTCAAATGTCAGAAAGATGGAACTCCACAGCACTTATTCAATATCAATATCATGAGCCAATTTCCTTAATGCATATTTAAAGAGCTTATTTCATTTGTCTATGGACACCCGGGTATGCCCCTACAGATCTAAGTCTAGAAGAGAAGACTCCTGAGTTAGAGTATAAAGTGTTTTATTATATATGTATTTTTGAAATTTGTGTTTGTTTTACACTGTAGTATGTCACATATTTCATGAGTTTAGGTGAACTCTGAAAATTTTCAAATGACAGCAGCAGTGGCAAAAATGTACCTTTACAAATTGTTTGTATTAATAGGAAAACGAGTTCCATTTCTTTTCACAGCTCATGGGTGTGTAGTGCTGCAGAACATGTCATTTAAAATGAAAAAAAAAATTTTTTTTTTTTTTTTGCATCATTGACCCTTTCAATATCTTATGGTCATAGGGAAATAAACAGCTAAAAAGAAGCAAGTAAACCAAAATAAAAGAGTGCTAACACTTTGAAAATCTGTACCTGTTAGAGCCAGAAGCATTAAATATTATTCAGTCTTTGCTGATCAAATGTAAAAGTGACATTGCATGGCAGATCAGTATGCCCCTACTTTTCCAGTGCTTTACTATAAAAAATGTGCCACATTATGCATTAGAGGCATGAAACATAACCAGCAAGTAAAGGGAATTCCATGAGTTATTAATCAGTTCAGGAAATTAATTTTAAAATACATTACCAGAGAACAGATGGGCGGGCTATAGCAATGGCCATTTATTCTTGATTCTTATAAAGTCCAACCTTCTGAAAAAGAACCAGATATACAAGAACACTTGAAAAGGTTGACTGTGACTTGGGACCAATTTGCAGTAAATCACAAGCCTCCGAGGCCATTTGAAATCAACTCTGAACTAAAGTATTTGCTTCAGCTGCTACTTATATCTTTTTTTCATTCACTTTGAGGACACAGTGAAGAAAATTAAAAGCACCACTTAAAAAGACTCAGGATTTTTTTAAGACTTTTTATTATTATTATTAAAAATAACCTCTTTAAGTGCCACTGTGAAAGTGACCTGGTACCTGCTAAGGCAGGTAAAAAGGATTGAGACAGCAGGCAATTTCTCTACCATATTAAAGCATAAAATGATAGAGATTAAAAAAAAAAGTTAAGTGAGTGATGATTATAAGCATAGAAGAGAGCAACGACCAAAACTGCATATGAAACAAAAAATGAAGAAAAAAGATAAAGAACAAGAAGGTGGAGGAGAAGAAGAAGGAAGAGGAGGAGGAGGAGAATGAGTGAGGTGGGAGAGGAAGAGGAGAAGCGGCAGAAGCAGCAGCAGCAGCACCACCACCATCACCCCCATCACCACCACAAACAACCTCAAAAATCCAGGAATGGCGATTATGAAAACCTAAGGGTGGAATTTAGCAGTCAAAATGTAGAAAGCATTTTCTTTTCATCTTAGTCAAAGGATCTAATTTTCAATTTTTATATTACATAAATTTATTTTTTCTTTATTGCACGCAACTCAAATTATTAAGCAAATGATCAAAATGAAAAACAGTATTTGCAAGTTTGAAACCCAGGTTTAGAATACTTAGGCTCATGTTCCAAAATTTGCTATGTATTGCATTTGTATCTAAGCTAAATTCTAGAAATATAGTTTTCTCTCTTGCATAATACAGTTCAATGTATAACCTTTCTTATAATAAATTTTGTTGCAAAAATGGAATTATATAAATCAATGGTAAAATACAAAATACTATATAACAAGAGATTATTTGTTGGATAGTTGATATATGACATATGATTGACTAAGAAATGATCTCCATAGAAAAACACCTAGATGTTTTATAAATAACCCCTTATGTAATTTAGTTAAAACCCAACCCATCAAGTTGATTCCAACTCATAGTTGGATCTATATGGAAGCAGACTGCCACATCTTTCTCCCTTGGAGTAGCTGATGGATTCAAACTGCCGACCTTTCAGTTAGCAGCCAAATACTTAACCATTGCACCACCAAGGCTCTCTGTGATTTAACTATGTATAACTAATGGAAACAAGGTATGGAGGTAGACTCCATGGATTCAGAGACTAGCTTTGAAACTTTATTATCTATGTGGCCTTGGCCAAGCTATTTAATACCTCTGTGTCTCAGTCTATTATTTTCTAAAATGAAGATGTCTTAGTTATCTAGTGCTGCTATAACAGAAATAGCACAAGTGGATGGCTTTAACAAAAAGTTTATTCTCTCACAATCTAGTAGGCGAGAAGTCTGAATTCAGGATGCCAGCTTTAGGGGAACATTTTCTCTCTCTGTCAGCTCTGGAGGGAGGTGCTTGTCATCAATCCTCCCCAGGACTAGGAGCTTCTCAGCACAGGGACCCTGGGTTCAAAGGATTCGCTTTACTCCTGGCTCCACTTTCTTGGTGGTATGAGTTCCCCCATGTGGCTCTGCTGGCTTCTTTCTTTAATATCTCAAAAGAGATTGGTGTAAAACACAATCAAAACTTTTAGATCTCATCAACATAACTGCCACTAATCCATTTCTTTAACATCATAGTGATAGAATTTACAACACACAGGAAAATCACATCAGATAATGAAATGGTGGACAATCATACAACACTGGGAATCATGACCTAGCCAACCAAGTTGGTAGATATTTTGGGGGGACACAATTCAATCTATGATGGAGGGGTTATAGTAATAACTTATTTACATAATTATTTTTAAAAATAAATGAGAAAGCTTGTAGAGTACTTGCAATAGTACAGAACACGTGAGAGGTCCCAATAAAGGTAAACCGTTACTTCTGTGTCTCCTCTTCCTCCCTCCTCCTCATCATTATCTTTTCCTTTCCTTAAATGACATTTGTTTTTTTAATAGGAATTTGTTGTCCAAAACCCATAGAATGCCACATAGCTCTATAATGAATATTTACAGTTAGTGAGGTCAGAGACAAAATGGGAAAGAAAAAGGGTATATAGGTAACAACTTGTTAAATTATGTGAATAATAGATTTTTAAATTAAAGACTATCTTAGTCATCTAGTGCTGCTATAACAGAAATCCCACAAGTGGATGGCTTTGACAAAGAAATTTGTTTCTTCACAGTAAAGTAGTCTAAATGTCCACATTCAGGGCATTAGCTCCAGGGGAGGGCTTTTTCTTTCTGTTGGCCTTCTCATCAATCTTCCCCTGCACTAGGAGCTTCTGAGCACAGGGACCCCAGGTCCAAAGGATGCGCTCTGCTTCTGACATTGCTTTGTTAGTAGTATGAGGTCCCTCACTCTCTGCTTGCTTCTCTTTCCTTTTAACTCTTGTAAGATAAAAGGTGGTGCAGACCACACCCCAGGGAAACTCCCTTTACATTGGATGAGGGCTATGATTTTAGTAAAGGTGTTACAATCCCACCCTAATCCTTTTCAATATAAAATTACAATCACAAAACAGAGGGCAACCATACAATACTGGGAACCATGGCCTAACCAAGTTGACATATATTTTGGGGGAACACAATTCAATTCACAACACCATCTATTAAAATATTTATTTGGCTCTTAAGAACTTTACTAGTTACTTGGCTACATCTACTTCTGAGTACCCAATCTGCCAATAAAAACCCAGTGCCAATAATCGTGTAAAAAACTGAGCCCAAAATATGACACCATTCATTAGGGAGACTAAACAGCCACCCAGTGGCTTTCTCTAAAGGACAGGGCTGAGTTTTGTCCTCAACACCTTTCCCTTCACAAGAGTTATGAAAATAAGGTATTTTTACCCAATTAACTATACACCTTCTACATTTGTTTGTCAAATACTCCCTTTCACCAGGAGGTATTTTTGTAAGCCTGTTATGTTATTCTTTTTTTTTTTTTTTCTTTTACAGCTACATGTTTGCATGTTTGTTTTGTCCCGATTTTTTGTTTTATTTATTCGATACATAATGGTGGGCTGGGTGGGCTACTGTGCTGATCACTTGTCTGGCGCCACAGGCATACTCAGCACCTGTTGCTGGGTGAGTGGGCAGAGGCAAGTATAGCAAGCATGAATCTCTTTTCACTGGATGTGTGGGGCAGCAGGGGCAGTTAGGGAGCCATGGACCCCTGCCTGTCATATGTCCAATATTGTGGAGTGTGTGGTGGTGCTTGCTAAGTTCATTGGGCAGAGTGGGTGTGACAGGTGACCAGTGGCATGGGTGCTCTCACTTTTGCTCACCCTAAAGTCAAGGCAGCAGGTAGGAAGGTGTGTCCGGCGACTGGCAGGTGGTCATGCTCACCGCCTTAGCCAGGTGGGTGGGACAGCAGGAAAGGGGGAGTAGCACATGACCAGGGGAACACGGAGTCTCTCTGGCACTCATCAAGTGGGAAGGCCCCTAGATGTGGGGGGTGTGAAGGGCTACTGTGGGAGGGAAGAATACGCTCTGCTGCCTGCTGGGTGGGTGGGGCAGGAGGCAGGGTGTTGTGATGGGTGACCAGTGGCACTGGGGAGCTGATTGCTGCTTTCCAGGTGGGTGGAGTAGCAGATGGAGTTGTGAGTGGGAGCCAGGGGAGACTCTTACTGTGATCCTCCATTGGGTGTGGTGGCATAAGTTGGGGGAGGCTTCCCGCTCCTAGCCACCAGGATGGTGGGGAGAGGTGAAGCATTTCCCCTGGTCAATGGGCATGGATGCCTAGGCAATTCCCATTGGATGCAGCCAGCAATCAGGACCTGGCCCCAAACAAGTGGGAAAGGAGGGGACTACTCAGAGTCGAGTGGGTTGGGGATCTCCTGCTGAAACTCTGTGGATCTATTAATTGGTGCGGACCACCCACCCTAATGGTCAGAGACCACCGCTGGTGAATAGTACTATCTCTAGTTTCTGGCTGTCTCCTATAGGTGCAGGAAATACTGTCTAGAGTTTAGTAAATTTGGGAGAAACTATTTTCTTATATTTTTCTGAAAATCTTATGTTTCATAATGGGAAGATTTTATGATAGCTAAACAATCATTCAATCATTCTGCTGAAGATAGCAGTTGACTATATTCTGCTGAGAAGAGTTAAATGACCATCAGAAAAATATCAGGAGTTTACCTCAGTAGTGTCCCTGTGCCTTGTTCCTGATCCTGGAAAGAAAATATTAAATCTTTCACCATTAATATGGTTTAAGTTGTAGGCTTTTTATAGATGAATTTTGTCAGGTTTAGGAATTTTCTTTCTACTCCTAGTTTGCTAATAACCAATATCAGAATTTAAAAGAGGGCATCACTACAAAGATGTAAATGTAAAACCTGAAAAAAAAAATTAAAAGATAATATAGGGGATCTTGAGTGAGGAAAATATTTATTATATAGGAAACAAAATTCACGAAGCAAAAGTTTATTAAAACTTCTGATTTTTAAAAAAGACATTGATAAGAAAATGGAAATACAACCCACAGACTCATAGAAAAACATTTCTAAACACATATTTGATAACAGACTTGTATCTAGAATATATGACGTAGTCTCACAGCTCAATAATTAGACAATCAAATTAATAAAAAAGGAATAAGGACTTGAGCAGACACATCACCAAAGCAGGGATATGAATAACAAATAAGTATGTAACAAGACATTCAACATCATCAGTCATTAGAGAAATGCAAAAGAAAATCATGAGATACCATGACACATTATTTAAATGGACTGATTTCAACAACAACAAAAAAATAACAAAACAGACATTACAGAGAATAAATGGATAACAACTGGAAACCTCATATATTGTAATTTGTCATGAAAAATGGTACTGCTATTTGAGACTAATTTCCCAGTTTCTTGTTAAGTTAAAATTATATGCCACAGCAATTCCACTCCTAGGTATTTAGATAATCAAATGTCCACACAAATCCTGTATGTGTATGTTTATTGCGGTTTTATTTATTATCACCATAACTTGGAAATAATTTCCATGCTCATCAATTGGCAAGTAGACAGTGAAATTAAAGTATATTCATATATTGGAACACTACTCACATTGCTGACTCTCAGAAGCGTTATACTCAGTGGAAAAAGCCAGACACAAAAGGCTACTTACTGTATGTTTTAATTTATATGACATTATAGAAAAATAAACATAAAGTGAAATAATTCATATTCTTGTAAGGGGTAGAGATTGGAAGTAGAGCATACATACAAAACAGATGAGGGGAATTTGGGGGATGGTGGAAATTTTTTATCTTAATTATAATGGTGATTATATTATTCCGTAGAAACCCTGGTGGTGTAGTGGTTTGGTGCTACGGCTGCTAACAAAAAAGGTTGGCAGTTGAAATCCACCAGGCGCTCCTTGGAAACCCTATGGGGCAGTTCTACTCTGGCCTACAGGATCACTATAAGTCAAAATTGACTCAACAGCAGTGGGTTTAGTTTTTTTTTTTTTTTAATATTATTCCATAAATTTCTCAAAACTCATCAAACAATTCACCTAAAAAAAGTGGATTTTATTTGCTATTAATTATATTCAAAATAATAATAATAACTTCAAAATAAATCTTTCTCATTATTGGTATGTATATTTCAAAAGCCCAGATGATAATCATACTTGTTCTGAAATTGCGTGGACAAAAAGGCAATTTTCTTTGCCATCCAGATCTATATTATAGCAATTAGAATCCAAAATCCTATTATGGTGACCACTACGTTTGACTTTCTTAATGCTACAGTTGAAACCACATGGGCTTTATATCATATTTTTAAACAAATAAGGCCCACCTTCTGTGTCCATTTGCTAGTTGTGGCCTCCAGCTGTGAGATATTTTCATAAGCTCTCTATGATTATTTATTTTTTTCACAGCAACATGTGGAAGGGGATTAGCATGGCACCACTCATAGGAGTTAGTCATTGGGAGGAGGGCGTGACCAGCAAACAAATGCAGAAAGTGTGTGTTGTTTGCATAAAAATACGGTAATCAGTCATTTGTATAAATAAGAGCTTAATGCTTAACTGGTGTGGCAAGATACTTTATTATCTGTTGCAGTCTATGTTTTATTCTTTAAAACATGGTGATAATACTATCTCACAGAATTAATATTATTAATATAATATATTTGACACTCCAACAGAGAATAGAGTATCTGGTACATAATAATCATTGAAATGTAGTGCTAAGAGATGTGTTTATTGTTATTATCATAGTTATTAGTATTACTGGTAATTCTTATATTTTGTAACAGTTCTATCCTTTCAATTCCTTGATGCAGCTACAATATTTTAGTTTTATTCTTTAACTGCATATAATTCTAACATTAATTAGAAAAGAAAAAATAACAGATTTCTAGATTGGAAAAGAGGAAGTAAAATTATCTGTATTCACAGATAATATGACTTTATACAGAAAATCAAAAAGAGTCTGTGAGAAAACGTCTAGAACAAATTGAGGAATTTAGCAAATTTGCAGGATACAAAGTTAACAAAACAAAAATTAGTTCGGTTTCTATCCACCAGCAATGAGAACCCCAAAAGGGAAATTAGGGATACAATTCCATTTATAACACCATCTAAGAGAATAAAATACTTAGGAATAAACTTAACCAGACACATCAATGACTTATGCAAGGAAAATTATAAATCATGCTGAAAGAGATCAAAGAAGACTTAAATAAATAGGAAGTTGTTCTAGTTCATGGGATGGAAGACTTAATACTATTAAGATGTCAATACTACCCAAAACTCTCTATAGATTCAATGCATTCCCATACAAAATTCCAATAACTTCTTTACAGAAATGGTAAAATGAATTCTCAAATTTATGTGGAATGACAAGAGGACCTGAATGTGAATGTTGAAAGAGAAGAGCAAAATACAAGGACTTACACATCCTGTTTTTAAAACACATTGTAAAGCTACAGTAATCAAAACTGTCTGGTACTAATATAACAATAGACACGTAGACCAATGGAATAGAATTGAGAGTCCAGAAATAAATCCACAGATCTGTGGTCAACTGATTTTTGACAAGGGTGGTAAGTCCATTCAATGGGAAAAGAAGGGTTTCGTCAATAAATGGTGTTGGGAAAATTGGATTTCCATATGAAGCAAAAATGAAACAGAATCTATGCCCCACACCATATGTTGTTGTTGTTGTTGTTGTTAGGTGCCATTGAGTCAGTTCTGACTCATAGCAAGCACATGCACAACAGAATGAAACACTGCCTGGTCCCTAGCCATCCTTAGAATCGTTGTTATACTTCAGCTCATTGTTACACCCACTGTGTCAATCCACCTCATTGAGGGTCTTCCTCTTTTCCACTGACGCTGTACTCTGCAAGCATGATGTCCTTCTCCAGGGACTCATCCCTCCTGACAACATGACCGAAGTATGTAAGATGCAGTCTCACCATCCTTGCTTCTAAGGAGCATTCTTGTTGTACTTCTTCTAAGGCAGATTTGTTCATTCTTTTGGCAGTCCATGGTATATTCAATATTCATCGCCAACACCACAATTCAAAGGTGTCAATTCTTCTTCGGTCTTCCTTATTCATTGTCCAGCTTTCACATGCAATTGAAAATACCATGGCTTGGGCCAGGCACACCTTAGTCTTCAAGGTGACAGCTTTGCTCTTCAACACTTTCAAGAGGTCCTTTGTAGCAGATTTACCCGATGCAATGCGTGTTTTGATTTCTTGACTACTGCTTCCATGGCTGTTGGTTGTGGATTCAAGTAAAATGAAATCCTTGACAACTTCAATCTTTTCTCTGTTTATCAGGATGTTACTCATTGGTCCAGTTGTGAGGATTTTTGTTTTCTTTATGCTGAGGTGCAATCCATACTGAAGGCTGTGGTCTTTGATCTTCATTAGTAAGTGCTTCAAGTCCTCTTCACTTTCAGGAAGCAAAAGAAGATGAAAGGAATACACACAATCATTATACCAAAAAGAATTAGTCAATGTTCAAACATTTCAAGAGGTGGCGTATGATCAGGAACTGATGGTACTGAAGGAAGAAGTCCAAGCTGCTCTGAAGGCATTGGTGAAAAACAAGGCTCCAGAAATTGATGGAATATCAATTAAGATGTTTCAACAAATAGATGCAGCACTGGAGGTGCTCACTCGTCTATGCTAATAAATATGGAAGGCAGCTTCCTGGCCAACTGATTGGAAGAGATCCATATTTATGCCTATTCCCAAGAAAGGTGATCCAACCAAATGCAGAAATTATAGAACAATATCATTAATATAACACACAAGCAAAATTTTGCTGAAGATCATTCAAAAACGGCTGTAGCAGTATATCGACAGGGAACTGCCAGGTATTCAGGCCGGTTTCAGAAGAGGATGTGAAACCAGGGATATCATTGCTGATGTCAGATGGATCCTGGCTGAAAGGAGAGAACACCAGAAGGATGTTTACTTGTGTTTTATTGACTATGCAAAGGCATTGGACTGTGTGGATCATAACAAATTATAAATAACATTATGAAGAATGGGAATTCCAGAACACTTAATTGTGCTCATGAGGAACTTTTACGTAGATCAAGAGGCACTTGTTTGGACAGAACAAGGGGATACTGATTCTGATTGGTTTAAAGTCAGGAAAGGTGTGCATCAGGGTTTTAATCTTTCACCATACCTATTCAATCTGTATGCTGAGAAATAATCCAAGAAGCTGGACTATATGAAGAAGAACGGGGCATCAGGATTGGAGGAAGACTCACACCATATACAAAAACAAATTCAAAATGGACACACACACAAAAAAAGAAAGAAAACATTGTTGTCAAGCTGGTTCTACTCATAGCGATCCTATGAGTCAAAATGAATTAAAGACCTAAATGTGCAAACAAAACCATAAAATTCTTAGAAGAAAACACTGTCGGGCCTAGCTTTTAGCAATGGATTATCTAACATAATAAAAAAACACAAACAGGAAAAGACAAAATAATTAAATAGACCTCATTAAAATTAAAAAGTTTTTCATCAAAAGACTTTAACAAAAAAGTGAAAAGAAAATGGACAATATCTTTGGAAACCATATGTCTGATAACACTCTAATAATCAATATATATATATAAAACTTCAACAACTTAACAAGAAAAAGAGAAATAATCCAGTTGCTTCCCCAAAGAAGACATTGAAATGGCCACCAAACACTTGAAAATATGCTCAAGGTCCTTAGCCATCAGAGACATGCAAGTCAAAGCCACAAGTTGTTAAAGTGATCAACTGCTAACCGAAGGTTGGCAGTTCGAAACCACTAGCCACTCTGAGTGAGAAAGATGTAGTGGTCTGCTTTACAGCCTTGGAAACCCTGTGGGGTTGCTATAAGTTGGAATCGACTCAATGGCAGTGGGTTTGGTTTGGTTTGATTAGGATGGCTAAGATTAAAAAAATAATAATAATAATACAGAAGATAAGATGGGCCATTATGTGGTAAAATTGGAATCTTTTTCCATTGTTGGTGGGAAAACAAAATGGTACAGCAATTGTGGAAAATAGCGTGGCAGTTGATCAAGAAACTAAAAATATAACTACCATAATAAACCCAGTAATATGACCCAGAAATTCTACTCCTACGTATAGTTCATTGCAGCAGTAGTCACAATAGCCAAAAAATGGAAAAAACTTAATTGCCCATCAACAGATGAATGGTTAAAGAAAATGTTATACATAGATACAGTGGAATACTACTCACCCAGAAGAAAATATGAAGTCTTGATACATGCTACAACATGTTTAGAGCTTGAAGGTATTATGCTGAGTGAAATGAGTCAATCACAAAAGGACTTTGTATGACCTCATTTACATAAAAAAGCAAGAAAAAGCAAATATATGGAAACTGAAGCTTCTTAGTGGTTACTAGGGGCAGGAGGGAGGAGAAAAGGGGGGTTAACAGGATTAAAATATCTCATTAAGGGTAGGGTCGCACAACCCATTATTATAATTGCCATCAATAATTCTCACACCTGTAAAAAGTTGAACTGGAAAAAGTTGTGTGATAGATATATTTACAACAACAAAAACAGTACCTGCTGATACTGGTTATATACGACCAAAAACTTCACAGGATTTGGTTCCTTGGTTTAGAGGTTTAGGGTCATGGTTTCTTAAGACATCCCAGTTAATTGGCCTAACATGTTTAGTGCGTCTGTTCTACCTCCTAATTTGTTGTGTAGTGCCTGGTGTCTTAAAAACTTGCAAGTGGCCATTTGAAGCATGACAATTGGTCTTTAATCACCTGGAGCAGCAAAGGAAGTAGGAGAATCAAGAACAGGAGGAAGATATGGAATATGGCTCCATGAACAGCTAATTGCCTCCAGGAACAACTGCCTCCTTTGCCATGAGACCAGAAAAACTGGAGGATGCCCAGCTACCATTACTGAATATTTTGTTCAAAGATTCTGTAGAAGAATTCTATTCAAAAGGGGTGAAACGAAGAACAGAATTTCAAATTCTCATGTCTGCCTTGAGCATTATGCTCTTTTAAAAACTGTATTGAATAAAAATGACATTAGAAACTCAAGCAATTAGATAGAAAACTTAGGGGACAGTGAGTTTATGTTAATGGGGGAGGAAAAACTCAAAAAAGAAGGGTACAAGTAGTGGCTGCACAACACAAAGAATGTAATGAATGTCACTGAATTGTACATGTAGAAACAATTGAATTATATGTGTTGCTATTTATATTCTCAACAACAGCAAAATAAAATCTAAGAAAGAAAGAAAAATACTATCAGAACTGTATTGTCAACCTATAGTCGAATTCTTATTTGTGAAAATTTTAATGTGTATTATTATGTAAAGAAGCCTCTTCAAATTTTGCCTCATTTAATCTTTCTCCTTTTTTATATATACTATTTGTGTTAGTTATCTACTGCATCAGTAACAGAAAAGTCACAAATATTAAGGCTTTAAAGAGCAGAAGATTATTTTCTCACAGTTCTGGAGGTCAAAAGTCTAAATCAGCATCTCAACAGTGTCATTTCCTTCTGTGAGCTTCTCTCTTTGTTAGCAATTTGTTAACAATTCTTATCATTCCTTGGTCTTCTCTGGTGTCCCTTGGTGTCTGTCTTTTGCTTGTGTGTGCCTCTGTATCTATTCTGCTCTTTTTCTTTCTTTTTTCTTTAAACTCAGACGTGGTTTGATTTACGATCCACCCTACAGTGGCATATTCTCATCAACGTAACAAAACAAAATCCCTATTTCCAAACTGGATTACATGAACAGGTGTTAAGACCAAGAATTCAACACATATTTTGGGGGAACACAATTTAATTTATGCCTTCAAGGAAACTAGTGGACCAATCCTGTTAGAGTGATCCAAGAATAAAGTAAATTATAACCCATGAGTAACTTAGTAAAATTGATCACATCTTCATCGATGTAATTGCGTACCCATTTCTTTGTGGTAAGTCAAAACCTGAGGGGTAGAATATAACAGTGAGCTTTTCTCTGTATGGTTCCAAAATCTTGGTTTAGATATATAAACAAACCTGTAAATTCATTAGAAGACGTGTTATATGTTACTAGTTTTAACTGTATACGTGAATGTTTTTATTATAAATATTTTTTTTTTCTAACAATCCAAACCACCCTGGGATGTAATTGTGTTAGAATTCAGTATAAAGACTTGGCTATCCCAATTATTTCAACTGTCAAAAACAGAGGTTAGGCGGCGGGGGTGGGGGGCTGTAAGGAGTTTTTCTTTTTTTCCTTCAGCAAACCATACTCCTCCTATACTCCTGTTTTCGTGATGGTTCTGTCTTTTGCATCTTCAGACATTTCCAAAGTCCAAGCAGGAAAACTACAAAAGGTCAAGATGGAACAAACGTTTTTCTACAAACTTCCACCTGTAGCCTATTCACAGAAGTATATTACATGAACATTTCTGCATGCAAGAGAGACTAATTGTGTTACATATATATACTCATAATTGTATTATATATGTGTGTGCGTGTATTTCTTAATAAAAGAAAATCTAGAAGGGATTGAAATGAGAGTTGAAAACACTAAGTCACATAACCGACAAAAAGAAATATATGGGGCCAGAAACTAAATAGCCACAGAAGAGCTAAAGACATCATAATTAACACCAACAGAAGGAAGGGAAAAAGATAGCAGAGTTCTATATAGGGCGCTGAGAAACCTAAAATGGCTGTCACTGGTTGCCTCAGGATGAATCCTTTCTTGCCTCTGTGTTTTTCTTAATGAGACTGCATTCAATGTAACATTTTTCTGATAAATTACAGAAGACAGTATTGTATATTTAATGTATTGAATTTTTCTACTATATAAAATGATAATTTATTTCTAAGTTGAAGGATGAGAGCTTGACAGTTTTGTGCATTTTTGACAGTCAATTAAAAGACACCTAAGAAATGAACAGACTTAATTACAGCTCTCATTAAAAGCAGTAGAGAGAAAAATTTGGTAAAGGGCATTTTTTTTCACTTATTTTTCACCTTCTTCAGGAAAGGCTTTTCATGTAAGTAACTGAGTACAAAATATACCTGTTATTTGAACTGGACTTTATGTTTACCCAATTTTCACTCAATTATAGAAAATGCTGTCTGAAAGAATCATTGTATGTAGCTTTTCTTTATTAGTTTTGATTTAGCTGCAATTGAGATAAGATCCATAAAAAAAATTTGAAATTAAATAATTGAGTGAATATAAGAAGCCACCACCATTGACATGAATAAAATAATCTCTCTAGGGATAATTTGGATCATTATTAGAGTACATTTTGCTTCATTCACTTCTGGGGTTATCAGATGATCATAAAGTTTCTATCAGGATTCACAGAAAGGCAGCAACAATAATCTTGTTATTTATTGACTCTATTAAGACAGTTCAACTGTATTAAAGCACTATGTAGAGAAAATGAATTGTGTAAGACTATCACATTAAAAAATAATACGAAGTCTAAGAATATAAAACTAAACAATAATGTAGACAATGTTGTATTGTATAATATAGGCATGTAAAAATACAGCCACTTATTCTGATGTTATAAAAAAGCACAATTTTTTGCATGTAGATCTAACTAAATTATGGCGTCAGTACAAGAAGACATATGAGAAAAGTACTATCAGCAAATTCTCACTTACCTTCTGTACTTATACATCTTAAAAAAAAAATACATCTTACTGAGTATAAATTTCCTTACAGATTTTCACACAGATATTTTAAAGATGATGTGGCTTCATTCTATTTCTTCCACAACTTTTTACAATATTGCTTATCATTATCCCGATGTTTTCTTAGAAGCACAATAAATTGTTATCTTTCTAATTAGAAATAGCTTACCAAAAAGTTATTTAACTTGAATCTGTTATTTATTTCAAGCTTACTCATCTAGAAAATTTTGTTGCATAATTTCTTTTGTGTTCAACCCCTACTTCTAGAACTAGTATGATAAATCTTTTTAAATTATGGGGAATGCCCATTTCTTCATGAAAAGTAACTTACATTCTAAGAGATACTCAAAGCATAAATTTATAGTTATTTTTTCTATGCTCAAAATATTTGGATCAGTTCTTAACCGTATTTATTTGTTTTGCATGGACAAGTTCTGTGAAACAATACTAATATCATTACCATAATATTATCAGGAAAATGTTGCTGTGAGGAAAAGCCTTAACTCTAGCAATTAGTGAAGGAATGATCTAAGTTTATAAAGAAATACTAGTTGATCATATTCTGTTTCTACACACTTTAACACCAAAAGAAATTAAGCTATGAATCCAAAGAAATTTAGAAAAAAATTAAATGGAGCGTTATGCAAAGGACAAGAAAATCATAGAAGATCAAACACAGCTAAAACAATTTATGATTGTTAATATTATCAAATATATATTATTACATGATGCAACCCAAACAAAAAACCCAGTGCAGGAATGCTAAAAATAGTGATTCTGGAATTTTTATTTTTAAAAATTTAACAGTGCTTTCAAGGACCTATGTATTTTCCATATTTTCATATTGCCATTCTCACAGTGGCTATTCTACCTCCTTTCATGATTTTAAGATAACCATAGAAGTCCACACTTCAAGTTCTCACTAAATAAACATATATTTATTGATAAAGAACAATATCTACTTTTTTTTCAATCAGGGTAGAAACTTATCCAGAAATACCCAGGAGAGATCTCCTTATGGCTTATGTTCAAATAACACAGACTGGGTCAATCATTGACAAAAGTAGTATAATAACATAAGAACTTAGATGTTCAGGTTAGTTAAACCCTAAGTATGGTGTAGAGTCCCATTTCCTAAACATATGGGGAGATAGAAAAACAAGATTTGCCTCTGTTGGCAAGAAAGGTGTGAAGAGGGTTACTGAGTAGGTAATCAAAATGTTTCCAACAACCAGGCAGTATTGGGATTAAAAATAATAAACAAGAAATGGTTCTTGTGCTCAAAAAGGTTATAATTTTTACAGGCATAATCTTCATTGATTGAATTTCAATTGGTAATTGCATCTGACATATTCACTTGAGTTGCTCTCTTGCCTACTAAATTATTAACATATTTTAGAATGACATTTAACTTTGAGAAACACATTTTTAAAAAATATTTTATTTTTAAACAATAGCAACAACCAACAGCAAAAAAGTATCCACATATCTCCAAAACCAAAACCCATTGCTGTCGCTTAGATTCCTACTCATAGCGACCCTAAAGTACGGAGTAGAACTGCCTCGCAGGGTTTCCAGGGAGTGACTAGTGGATTTGAACTGCTTGCTTTTGATTAGCAGCTGTAGCTCTTAACCTCTACTCCACCAGGAGTATAAGCATCCAATAAATGGAAGCAAACTACGCTACAGTCATATTTTGCACAATAACATAAATTTTACTGGCTTCTTTCCTAACTTGCCTAAGTAGAGCCTAAGTCCTTCTGCTTTTTTACATTCCCAAGGAAAGTATATCTGCAGTATATCTGATGGTGTTTGTGTGTGTCCCATGTATTCTCATGAACGACATTACCCTAACAGTCTGTGTTCAAGCCCATGACATTCAAAGGTACACAAGGATGCTACTGCACCAATATTGTTGTTCTCTGTGTAAAGTCTAAAATGTCATTGGTACTATTTCCTGATTATCCAAAAGTTGCAAATCATAAAGATTTCAATATAATATTTGGTTATCATAGCTATTAAGAGTGTCAGAATCACAATTTGTTGTCCATAGAAACTAAAAACTTGCCACAAAGTGAAATAATATTAAGCCATCTGCACCACAAAACACTTTGTCTGTTCACACACATACCTCACAGAATTCTTATGTAACGTAGTATCAACTGTGATAGCTTCATTCTTCCAAATAACCATGATCTGTTAAGGTTTGTTTGGGTCATGAAATAAACATAAGGTTTCCTTCTTCATGCCCCTCCTATTTCAAAAGGTCTTTATTTTTAGGTTCATGATTTTTAAAAATGTATTACCTGAAAACATAGTGATTAATATTTTAGTGACTGAAATGCAATAAGTTAGACCTGATTGCAAACAAAATAAACTGTATTGCTTTCAACAATTCTTAAATGAAAGTTTCAGATAAGAAAGGAACTAAATATTAAGGGATCTGAATGTTGCCCAAATTATGTGGCTAGTTATGTAGTTATATAAGATAAATTATAAAAATGAGGCATATCATTAGATTAAAATTAGAATTTAGGTCATATTCACAGTTAAAAATATATGCACTTAAATGACAAAAATGACAAGTATCCAAATAAATATTGGTATGTTCACCCTGGGTAAATAGAAATTCAGGAATGTAGAAAAAATACTAGAGAACAAGAAAGATTATTTTGAAAAAGAAGTCAAAGATTAAGGCAAAGCTTTGCCTGTGTGTAATGATTACTTTTCAAGTTACCTAATAATTGACACAACAAAAATTAACTGCCATTTAAAAAAAAATCAAATAATATTTCTGTCTTTTTTTTTCTTAACAACTTCATACGATAATGAATTTATTTTGACTACATTGGAGAGTATAATATACTTTTGGGATAGTCTAACATAAAACAAAATCTAGTCAGTACAAACATTATAATCTTTGGAGAGCCCAGTTAATACCACAAAAGGTAGGTGTTCATTATTCAAAATCAGCTAAAAAGAAAATACATAAGGCTTGTGCCATCGCTGATTGTGAAATGCATTATATACATTTAGAAAAGGGGAAAGCAAAAATAGTAGTCAATGTGAATCTAATATTGAAAATTCAAGGTATTTTGGCAACAGATAAATGTAACAAATTGTTGGATATGAGACATATTTTAAAAGTAGAGACAACAGGGTGTGCATATATTTTGATTTTCCAAAATCCATTGCTGTTGTCAATTCCGACTCATAGCAACCCTACAGGACAGAGTAGAACTGCCTCATAGGGTTTTCAAGGAGCATACCAGTGGATTTGAACTGTCGTACTTTTGGTTAGCAGCCAAACTCTTAACTACTCCACCACCAGGGCTTCTTTTTGGAATTGGGGAATATTAATACAAGTAAAATATAACTCCGAGTATTTTTTCTTGAGTTTTTGGAGGAAGAGAGAGGCATTTATTAAGATAAGGAAGCATATAAAATCTGCAGAATATAGATGTTGAAGACAATAAGAAGTTAGTGTTTGGACACTTTTAGTTTAAGGTAGACATATCTGAGCATTAAATAGCTAAGTGGTATGAATCAGTGAGATTAGGGGATAGCTGAACTAATATATCAACTTGGAACCCATCAACATACAGATGATACGCAAAACTATGAGACTGGGTGAGATTATTCAGGAACTGAGGATGGACAGTGAAGATAAGAATTTATCCTTGAGACTATTGTTTTGTGAAAGAACCAGTGAAAAAGTTTGAAAGGGATATCCAGTGAAGGAGAAGATGGATTAGAAAAAAAATATTCTTGGAATCCAAAGAAAGAAAACATTTAAAAAATGAGGGCATGATAAATGGTGTCTAATATTGATAAAATATTATGAAAACAAATTACCTATTAAATTTTCTTATGTGGAGGTCAAAGTCGGCCTTGATATAGACCCTGGCAGTGGATTGAAGGAAACAGATACTTGAATGGAATGTGTTAAGGGAGAATAGGAAGAAGGAAATGGAGACTGCAAATTTAGCAACTCTTTGAATAAATGATTCACTAAAAAGGGGGGAATAGAAAGGAAGTAGGTGGCTCATAAAAGTGTGGGTTCAAAGGAGTTGTTTTCATTTAGGAGAAATTACAGTAAATTTATGCTAATACAAAAGATCCAGTAGAGTGGAAATTAATGAAGCTGGAAAGAACATATATACAAGTAATTTATTTTGGATATCTTTTGACAGTCCATGGTATATTCAATATCCTTCATCAACACCACAAAGACTACAGTCTTCAGTGTGAATTATGCCTCAACATAAAGAAAACAAAAATCCTCACAAATTGACCAATAAGCTATATCATAATAAATGGAGAAAAGATTGAAGTTGTCTAAGATTTCATTTTACTTGGATTCATAATCAACTCCAGTGGAAACAGCAGTCAAGAAATCAAACAACGCATTGCACTCGGCAAATCTGCTGCAAAAGACTTCTTTAAAGTGTTAAAAAGCAGAGATGTCACCTCGAAGACCAAGACATGCCTTCGTCGTATGCAGGCAAAAGTTGGAGAATGAATAAAGAAGACAGAAGAAGAATTGATGTCTTTGAATTATGGTGTTGGTGATGAATATTGAATATACCATGGACTTCCGAAGAATGAACAAATCTGCCTGGGAAGAATCACAGCCAGAATGCTCCTTAGAAGCAAGAATGGCGAGACTATGTTTCATATACTTTGGACAGGAGGGCTCAGTTATCAGGAAGGCTCAGTTCCTGGAGAAGGACATCATGCTTGGTAAAATAGAGGGTCAGCGAAAAAGAGGAAGACCCTCAACGAGATGGATCGGCACCATGACTGCAACAATGGGCTCAAGCAAAACAATGATTGTGAGCCTGGTGAAGGATCCGGAAGTGTTTCATTCTACTGTACATAGAGTCACTCTGAGTTGGAACTGACTCCACGGCACCTAACAACAGCAACAGTTGCATGAGGCAGATTTTTATAAATTGATTTTTAATTTTCCATATATTTTCAAATTTTTAATTTTAAACATTGGTTATTTAGCAATCAATTTCTTAATTTCAAACATACTGAAAATTAATACTTATCTTTTTAAAGTCCATGTCTTTTTGTTTTTGTTAGGTGCGGTTGAGAGAGTTCCGACTCACAGGTACCCTATGTACAACAGAATGAAACACTGTCCAGTCCTGCACGATCCTCGCCATCACTGTTATGCTTGACCCCACTGTTGCAGCCATTGTGTCAATAAATCTTGTTAGGATCTTCCTCTTTTACCCTGACCACATCCAGTAGTAGTATTTGTACCATGGTCACTATGAGTTGGAATTGACTCCATGGCATACATCATTGTCTTAAGACATTTAAATTTGTTGAGGTTTGCTTTAGTATTAAGAGTATACTAAATCCTTAAAATGTCTTTTATGATTATAAAATGTGTACTAAGCAATTGCTCTGCACAATGTTTGTGTATGTCCAATAAAGACGTTTGTTAATTTAAGTCTTGTATTCTTAATAAATTTTATGCTGTTGGTTTTCTCAGCTAAGAGAGGTGTTTTATAATTGCCCATATTAATTACATATTTATATAGTTCCTCTTATAAATTTTGCTTTATGTATTTGATTCCACATTAGTAGGAGCAGAAAGAAATTAAGCTATAACATTACCCTGATAGTAACAGTTTTATCTAGTGACTCTATCTGTAACAACACTTTATGAATGGCTCTATCTCTAGCAATACTCTCTGCTTCAAATTCTGTTTTTATATATATCAATATAGCAACGCCAGTGTTTTTGGCTCTTCTTGTTCGTTTGTTTTGTTTTGTTATTTTTTTCTTTGTGGTTTGCATTTGCACAAAAGCTTTTCCAATTTTTTTCTTCAACATCTTTGTATCATTATGTTATATATCTTTTAAGATGTGTATATAGTATTTTATACTCAATTTTGTGGACTTTGACTTTTATCTAGACTATTAAATCTTTTTTACATTTAAAATTATTAATAATTAATTTGTATTTTTGGTATATTTGATTATACCATAGTAATTCACTGTATTTGGAAAAAAATGTGTACAAAACTAAACAAAGATTTTTCTGTTTCTTCCTGGTACTTAAGGCTAATATCAATCCAGGACACCTCAAATAATGTGAAGTCAGCTCTCAGTTCTGTATCATATATGCTTTATTTCTGTTTCTCACTCACTCTCAGCATGCTACCATATTGAATGCCAGTCTAAAATGTGGAGGCATTTATCAGAGTCTCCATTTTAGCCACATCCTGACTAAAATGAATAGAATAGCCTTCCTTTTCTGAAGACGACACCAAAAGTGGAGCTTACTTTCAGAACTTTGATTTCTAAGCTTATATTTCTGTATCCTTGCCTTTTTCTTGTATATTTTGGAAGAATAGTTTTTCTATATCCAATTAGCTATTTAATGCATCTAAGATTTAATAAATAAATAAATAAATAAATATTTAGTTTTGATTTTCTGGATGTATATAACAGGAGGATTAGTCATAATTATGTAGCATGGCATTACTGGAAGTAATTGTTTCTTACTTCTATCTCTACATGTGTGTTTTTTTGTATTGTATCCCCACCATACAACAAGTAACTGGAAGACAAAGACCATAAATGATATGCCTTTGTATATCCCAAGACATTCAGAACATAATGTCCTAAGAAAATATTTTTAGGCCATAACATGAATAAGATAAGCCTAAGTATTACCTCACCACCCATCTGTCAGTTTGTCCGACTGTGGTGGCTTGCATGTTGCTATGATGCTGGAAGTTATGGCTCTGATATTTCAAATACATCAGGGTCACCCATGGTGGTCAAGTTTCAACAGAGCTTTCAGTATAAGACGGGCCAGGAAGAAAGGCCTGGCAAAATACTTCTGAAAACTGTCCCACTCGCTTTAAACACATCACTGAGAGGGATAAACTACTGGAGGAAGACATCATGCTTGATGAAATAGAGGGTCAGTGAGGGTGTGGGACACCTTTCATGAGATGGGTTGTCACAATAGCCTCATCACTGGACTCAAACCTGCTGACAATTGTGAAGTTGATGTAGGACGAGGCAACATTTTGTTCTGCTGTACATAAGGTAGCCTTAAGCCCAAGTTGACTGGAAGGCAGCTAACAGTGACGTGTATTGCTATTAAAATTACATTTTAAATTGTACAATGAGATAATACAAGTGGTTGAAAATTGAAAGAAAATAATGAAATATCTTAGGATCACATAGGTAGAGAGTGAACCTGAATTTCTTCTTTGTTCACTAAGTACAATGTATAGACAATCTTCACATAACTTACTTCTTTTATGATTAAAAATTGGAAATTAATACTATTAAATCACAAAATATGAAGTATGGTACTGTTAACTCCCTCACGTGTCTATCAGTTTGTCCTACTGTGGTGGCTTGCATGTCGCTGTAATGTGGAAGCTATGCCACCAGTATTTTGAATACCAGCAGGGTCACCCATAATAGACAGGATTGGGTGGAGCTTCCAGACTAAGACAGACTAGGAAAAAGGACCTGGTGGTCTACTTCTGAAAAAATGACCAGTGAAAACCTTATGAGTAGCAGCAGAGCATTGTCTGGTATAGTGCCGGAAGATGAGTCTCTCAAGTTGAAATGCACTCAAGATGCGACTGGGGAAGACCTGCATCCTCGAAGTAGAGTCGACCTTAATGATGTGGATGGAGTCAAGCATTCAGGACCTTTCTTTGCTGATGTGGTATGAATTAAAATCAGAAAAAAACAGCTCTGAACTTACATTAGTATTCAGAATATGGAATGTACAAAGTACGAAACTAGGAAAATTAGAAGTTGTCAAAAATGAAATGGAATACATAAACATCAATATCCTAGGCATTAGTGAGCTGAAATGGACACATATTGACGATTTTGAATTTGCCAATCATATGATCTACTATGTTGGGAATGACAAATTGAAGAGGAATGGTATTGCATTCAGAGTTAAAGACATTTCAAGATCTATCCTGAAGTACAATGCGGTCAGTGATAGGATAATATTCATAGGTCTAGAAGGAAGACCAGTTAATATGACTATTATTCAAATTTATGCACCAACCACTAATGCCAAAAATGAGGAAACTGAAGGTTTTTACCAAATTCTGCAATCTGAAATTGATCAATCATGCAATCAATACATATTGAAAATTACTGGTGATTGGAAGCAAAAAGAAAGGATTTATAGTTGGAAACTATGATCTTGCTGATAGAAATGACATCAGAGATCACATGATAGAATTTTGTAAGACCAATGACTTCTTCATTCCAAGTAACTTTTTTCAACAACAGGAACAGTGACTATACACATGGACCACACTGGTTATGAAAGTACAGGAATCATATCAACTAAATCTGTGCAAAGACAATGGAGAAGCTCAATATCATCAGTCAGAACAAGGCCAGGGACCAATTATGGAACAGACCATCAATTGCTCACATATAAGTTTGAGCTGAAATGGAAAAACATAGAATAAATCCATGACAACTAAAACACAACCCTGAGCATACCCCACCTGGATTTAGAGACCATATCAAGAACGGGTTTGAAGCATTGGAAACCAGACAAGTTGTGGAATGACCTCAAGGATATCACACAAGAAGAAAGGAAACGATCGTTTAAGAAGACAGGAAAGAAAGGAAGAAAAACCAAAAAGGTTGTCAGAAGAGACTTTGAAACTTGCTCTTGAACTCCGAGTAGCTAAAGAGAATATACGTAATGATGAAGTAAAAGAGCTAAACAGAAGAATTCAAAGGGTAGCTCAAGAAAACAAAGTAAAGTGTTGTAATGAAATGTATGAAGGCCTGGAGTTAGAAAACCAAAAAGGGAGAAAGTTTTTGGCATTTCTCAAGCTAAAAGAACTGAAGAAAAACATCAAGGCTCCAGTTGCAATACTGAAAAATTCTATGGCGAAAATATTGAATGACACAGGAATCATCAAAAGAAGATGGAAGGAATACACAGAGTCACCATACCAAAAGGATCAGTTTACAACCATTTCAGGAGACAGCATATGATCAAGAACCAAATGTCCTGAAGGGAGAACTCAAAGCTATGCTGAAGGGAATGGCAAAAACAAAGCTCCAGGAATTGATGAAGTACCCATTCAGATGTTACAACAAACAGATGCAGCACTAGAGGTGCTCGCTCGTATATGTCAAGAAATTTGGAAGACAGCTTCCTGGCCAACCAACTGGAATAGATCAATATTTGTGCCCTTGCCAAAGAAAGGTGATCCAACAGAATGGGGAAATTATCTAACAATATCATTAATACCATCAAAAAAGCATACTGAAGTAAAATCTTGCCGAAAAAACACTGACAAGTTGTAGCAGCAGTACATTGACAGAAAACTGCCAGAAGTTCAAGCCAGATTCAGGAGAGAACTTGGAGTGCGCAATACCATTGCTGATGTCAGGCGGATCATGGCTGAAGGCAGAGAATACAGGAAAGATGTTTACCTGTGTTTTATTGACCATGCAAAATATTTGGCTGTGTGGATCGTAACAAATTATGGATAACATTGCAAAAATGGGAATTCCAGGACATTTAATTGTGCTCTTGAGCAACCAATACATAGGTCCAGGGGCAGTCATTTGAACAGAACAAGGGGATACCGAGTGGTTTAACATTAGGAAAGTTGTGCATCAGGGTTGTTTCCTTTGGCCACACTTATTCAGTCTGTATGCTGAGCAAATAATCTGGGAAGCTGGGCTGTATGAATAAGAATGCAGCATAAAGTTTGGAGGAAGACACAATAAGAACCTATGATATGAAGATGTCACAACCTTGCTGGCTGAAAATGAATAGGACTTAAAGCACTTACTGATGGAGATCAAAGAACACATCCTTCAGTATGGATTACACCTCAATATAAAGAAAACAAAAATCCTCACAACTGGACCAATAAGCAACATCATGATAAATGGAGGAAATATTGAAGTTGTCCAGGATTTCATTTTACTTGGATTCATAATTGATATCCATAGAAGCGGCTGCCAATGACTTACATCATTGAGCAAATATCCTGCAAAAGATGCCTTTGAAGTGTTAAAAAGCAAAGATGTCACTTTGAGCATTAAGGGATGCCTGACCCAAACCATGATATTTTCAATGACCTCACATCCATAAGGAACTGACAATGAATAAGACCTAATAACAGTTGACACCTTCAAATTATGGTGTTGAGAGGGATATTGAGTATATTATGGGCTGTCAGAAGAAGGAACACATCTGTCTTTGAAGAAGTACAGCCAGAATGCTCCTTAGAAACAGGTACTTTGGACATATTACCAGAAGGGACAGGTCTCTGGAGAAGGACATCAGTTTGGTAACGTAAAGGGTCAGCAAAAAAGAGGAAACTGTCAACTAGGTGGACTGACACAGGGGCTGCAACAATGGGCTCAAAGATGGCAATGATTGTGAGGGTGGAGCAGAGCCATGTGAGGTTTTGTTCTGTCATACATAGTACATTTAGGAACAGATTTGTTAAATAACTTTTGCAAGCTCACACAACATGAGGGGTATACCGACGATTCCATTCCAGTTTTGTTGAACGTAATATCAGATAGAATAGCCTACTACCAACATTTAAAACAAGTTCTGCTGACTTCCAGTTAAAAGGTATGCCTACTACCATTGGTAATGTGCTACATGCTTTCTATTTCAAACGTTTTACTGGAGCCTTGAAATCATACCACAAAGGCAGACACTTTTTTTATCTATCTTTCCTGAATAGTGGAATACATATATGTTTGTTCACCATTTTAACCCAGCAGGTACTCAATAGACCTTCAGTGAATAAAGGAATCAACAACTTCTTTATGTAAAGGATCAGCACTGGATCAGAATGATAAGAGACATAAAAACAATTTGCATTTCCTTCAATGACATGCTGAATTACTCTTGGGTGAGTTTGCGATTGCACATTATTCATCTGTAAAACTACAATACACTGTGATCTTTTAAAGAAAATACATTGAAATGACACTTTTAGAAATGTAGAGTGCTAGCATAATTACAGCATCTGCTATTTGTGCTTTATTTTCGTGTTTCTAAATACCTGGATTTAAATCCACAATTATGGATTGAATTGTGCCTCCCCCTCAAAATACATGTAAATTCTAACCTCTATGCCGGTGGTTATAATTCCATTTGGGAATGGGTTGTCTTTGTTATGTTAATGAGACAGGATAAGTTTAGGGTGTGCTTAAATCAATCTCTTTTGAGATATAATGATAAGAAAAAAAAGAGATTAAACAAACAAGTGAGCAGAAGAGAGGTGGGCTAAGATAGATGCCAAGCCACATGGAACCAAGAAGCAGAAGCTGAAGAGACAAGACCTTCCACCACAGCCGACAGGGAAAGAAAGCCTTCCCCTATAGCTGGCGCCCAGAATTCTGACATCTAGCCACCTAAATTGTGAGAAAATAAATTTCTGTTTGTTAAAGCCACCTACTTATGGTATTTCTGCTATAGCAGTGCTATATATATATATAGCAGCTATTTTTTTGTGGCTATATATAGCAGCTATACATACATGTGTATGTATATATATATATATACACACACATACAAAGAGAGTGACTGTGATCCATGATGATTGTGTGTCAACTTGGCTGGGCCACGATTCTTAGTGGTTTGGCAGTTATATGATATGATTACCTCCATGATGAGATCTGCTGTGAGTAGCCAATCAGTTGAAAGGGAGTTTCCTTGGGCATGTGGCCTGCATCAAATATAAATGTACATTCTGGCAAGGCTGGTGGCTTTTTGCTCACACTGTATCCTGCAGCTGCCTCTTGTTCATCTGATCTCCAGTTCTTGGGACTTGAGCTTGCAGCTTACCTATGGTCTTCCCTGCCAATCTTGGAATTCATTGATGTTCACAGCCTGTGAGCAAGAGCCCTGTTCTCTGAGCTGCCAATCTTGGGTTCACCACTCCCTGCGGCTATGTGAATCAGGAGAAACCCCTATCCTGATCTATAGACTTGGGATGTTCCAGCCTCTACAACTTGATATAAGTCTCTCTCTCTCTCTAAATATATATATGTAAATGCTTTTCTGGTTTTGCTTCTATAGAGAACTCAGTCTAAAGCAGTGCCTTTGATTGCATAGCATTGAAATAAGTGTTCAGAAGAAAGGACTATTAATTTAGAATTTTATTTTTACTGAAAGGTAAATTTATACTATATCAAACACTGAATATTCAGAAATAACATGAGCTAACGGATATTATCTACTCCTCAAAAAGCTTCAAAATGCAGGTTACTTTAAAAGATTTGAACTAAACGTATTTAATTTCACTATTAAATTCATGACCAAATATGCTATTGACAAACCAAAGATACTAAGTCATTTAATTATTCAAACTTCTGATTTTTAAGGTATAAAATCGATAGAAAAATAATATTGCCTGACTTAGGCTGGGTTCTCTAGAAAAGCAAAACCAGTAAAGCATATAAATACATATACAGAGAGACTTATGTCAAGGAAATGGCTCCCACGGTTGTAGAGGCTGGGAAGTCCCTAGTCAGCAGGTCAGACTGAAGGCATCTCCTGGCTCACAGGCTGCAGAGACTGACGAATCCTAAGATCAGCAGACAAAACACTAGGTAAGTTGCTAGCTCAAATCCCAAGGACAAGAGGTCAGACAAATAGGAGCCAGTTGCAGGATTCAGAGCAAGCAAAAATCTAGGTGCCTTGCCAGAAAGCTCACCTATGTTGGATGCAGGCCACATCCCTCAAGAAAAATCATTTCAATTGATTGGCTACTCATGGCATACCATCATGGAGATGATCAAGTTATATCAAATCTCCTCATGGAGGTGATGACATCATATGACTGCCAAATTACATAATAACTACCAAACCACCGAGAATCATCCCCCAGCCAAGTTAACACACAATCTTAGAGATCACAGTGCCCCTACATTAAGTTGTTGTTGTTAGGTGACTCACAGTAACACTGCATACAACAGAACGAAACACTGCCCAGGTGTGCGCCACCCTTACAAATGTTGTTATGCTTGAGCCCATTATTGAAGCCAATGCTTAAATTCATCTCCTTCAGGGTCTTCTTTTTGGCTGACCCTCCACTTCACCAAGTGTGATGTACTTCTCCAAGGACTGGTCCCTCATGATAACACATCCAAAGTACATGAAATGAAGTCTCACCATCCTTACTTCTAAAGAGCTTTCTGGCTGTACTTCTTCCAAGACAGATATGTTCATTCTTCTGCCATTCCATGGTATTATTCAATATTGTTCACCAGCACCATAATTCAAAGGCATCAATTCTTCTCCAATCTTCCTTATTCATTGTCCAGCTTTCACATGCATACAATGCCATTGAAAACACCATGGCCTTGGGTCAGGAACACCTTAATCCTTAAAGTGACATTTTTGCTTTCTAGCACTGTATGGAGGTCTTTTGCAGCAGACTTGCCCAATGCAATGTGTCATTTGATTTCTTGAACTCTGCTTCCATGGATGTTGATTGTGGATCCAAGTACAATGAAATCCTTGACAAATTCAATATTTTCTCCATTTATCATGATGTTGCTTAGTGGTCCAGTTGTGAGGATTTTTGTTTGTTTTAATGTTGAGGTATAATCCATATTGAAAGCTGTGGTCTTTGAATTTCATCAGTAAATGCTTCAACCACTCTTCAGTTTCAGCAAACAACATTGTGTCATCTGCATATCTCAGGTTGTTAATGAGTCTTCCTCCAATCCTAATGCCCTGTTCTTCATACAGTCCAGCTTCTCTGGTTAATTGCTCAACATTCAGACCGAATATAGTGAAAGAATACAATCCTGACACATACCTTTCCTAATTTTAAACCATGCAGTATTCCCTTGTTCTGTTGGAACAACTGCCTCCTGATCTATGTACAGGTTCCTCATGAGCACAATTAACTGTTTTGGATTTTCCATTCTTGCAGTATTATCCATAATTTGTTATAATCTACTTAGTTGAATGCTTTTGCATAGTCAGTCAAACACAGATAAACATCTTTCTGGTATTCTCTGCTTTCAGCCAGAATTCATCTGACATCAGCAAACTTCTTACCACTTCATCTTCTGAATCTGATTTGAATTTCTGGCAGGTCTGTTTCTGTGTACTACTGTAACTGCTTTTGAATAATCTTCAGCAAAATTGTACTTGTGTGTGATATTAATGATATTATTTGACAATTTCTGCATTCTACTGGTTCTCCTTTCTTTTGAGTGAGTACAGATATGCATCTCTTCAGGCAGGTTGGCCTGGTAGCTGTCTTCTGAATTTCTTGGCACAGATAAGTGAGCACTTCCAGCACTGCATCCGTTTGTTGAAACATCTCTGTAGGTATTCCGTCAATTACTGGAGACTTGGTTTTTTGCCAATGCCTTCAGTGAAGTTTGGACTTCTTCCTTCTTTACCATCAGCTCTTGATCATATGTACCTCCTGAAATGAATGTAGATCAATTCTTTCTGGTACAGTGACTCTGTGTATTGCTTCCATCTTCTTTTGATGATTCCTGCTTCATTTAATATTTTCCCAGTAGAATCCTTCAATATTGCAACTTGAGGCTTGAACTTTTTCTTCTGTTTTTTCAACTTGAGAAATGCTGAGTGTGTTCTTCCTTTTTGGTTTTCTATCTCCAGCTCTATGCACATGTCGTTATAGTACTTTACTTTGTCTCCTGATCCACCCTTTGAACTATCCTGTTCAGCTCTTTGACTTCGTCATTTCTTCCTTTTGCTTTAGCTACTCAATGTTCAAGAGCAAGTTTCTGAGTCTCTTCTGACATCCATTTTGCTTTTTTCTTTCTTTCATGTCTTTTTAATGCTTTAATGCTCTTGCTTTCTTCACTTATGATGTCTTTGATGTGATTCCTCAACTCATCTGGTCTTCAGTCATTAGTGTTCAATACTTCAAATTTATTCTTGAGATGGTCTCTAAATTCAGGTGAGGTATACTGGAGGTCGTACCTTGACTTTCGTGAACTTGTTCTAATTTTCTTCAGTTTCAACTTCATCTTGCACATGAGAAATAGATGGTCTTTCCATAGTTGGCCCCGGCCTTGTTCTGACTGATGATATTGAGCTTTACCATCCCCTCCACAGATGTACTCAATTTGATTCCTCTGTATCCCGTTGGGCAAGGTCCATGAGTATATTCACAATTTATGTAGTTGAAAAAAGGTATTTGCAATGAAGAAGTTATTTGGTCTTATAAAATTGTATCATGTGATCTCAGGCATTGTTTCTATAATCAAGGCCATATTTTTCAACTACCAATGCTTCTTCTTTGTTTCCAGCTTTTGCATTCTAATTGTCAGTAATCATCAATGCATCTTGATTGCAAGTTTGATCAATTTCAGACCAT
This sequence comes from Loxodonta africana, assembly GCF_030014295.1. Lineage (NCBI taxonomy): Eukaryota > Metazoa > Chordata > Mammalia > Proboscidea > Elephantidae > Loxodonta > Loxodonta africana. The sequence goes on from NC_087346.1 coordinate 93,474,800, forward strand.
AGAAGTTGGTAAAATCTTTCATTTCTTCATCTTTGCTCTTAGTGTTTGGTAGGTAAATTTGAATAATACCATATTAACTGGTCTTGTAGGTGCAAGGATGTTATTGTATCACTGACAGTGCTGTACTTCCGGATAGATCTTGAGATGGTCTTTTTGACAATGAACACAAAGCCATTCCTCTTCATTTGTCATTCCTGGCATAGTATGCTATATGACTGTCTGATTCAAAATGGCCAATACCAATCCATCTCAGCTTATGGATACTAAAGATATCAATGTTTATGGGTTCCATTTCATTTTTGACAACTTCCAATTTTCCTATATTCATACACTCCAATTATTAATGGATATTTGAAGCAGTTTTTTTTTTTTTTTTCTCTCATTTTGAGTCATACCACATCAGCAAATGAAGGTCCCCAAAGTTGACTCCATCCACATCACTAAGGTCAACTCTACTTTGAGGAGGCAGCTCTTCCCAAGTTGTATTTTGAGTGCCCTCCAACCTAAGGGGCTTATCCTCCGGCAGTACATCAGACAATGTTCCACTGCTATTCATAAGGTTTTCACTAGCCAATTTTTTCAGGAGTAGACTGCCAAGTCCTTCTTATAAGTCTGTTTTAGTCTGGAAGCTTAGCTGGAATGTGTCCATCAAGGGTGACACTGTTGGTGTCTGAAATACTGGTGGTAAAATTTTCAGTATCGCAGCAACACGCAATCCACCACAGTACAACAAATTGACATTAAGTTACTGTTCCCATTTACCAATTACTGTTGAGTTGGTTTTGTGTCAAAGTAGAACTGTGCTCCATATGGTTTTCAATGGCTGATTGTTTTAGAGTAGGCTGCTAGACCTTTCTTTCCAGGATCCTCTGGGTGTACTTGAACCTCCAACCTTTTGGTTAGCATCTAATCAGTTTAATTGTACCACCTAGGGACTCTAAGTTAATATACACTTGAATAAAAATAATACGTGTGGAACATCGTAAAATTTTACACTGTTATCCTAATTATAGTTAAGTGCTCGGCTGCTAACCAAAAGGTTAGTTGTTCAAAATGACCCAGGGGCTACACTTAAGAAAGATCTGGTATCTGCATAGGAAAACCTACTGTGTCACATGGGGTCACTATGAGTCGAAAATCAAATCAAATTACAACATACTAATTATAACTGATAATATTAATGATGATAATAATTAAAAAAAAAAATTCCTTTGAGTCGATTCTGACTCTTAATGACCTTATAGGACAGAACAAAACTCCCCCACACAGTTTCCAAGGAAAGCCTGGTGGATTCGAACTGCCAACTTTTTGATTAGCAGGGGTAGCTCTTAACCACTATAACACGAGGGTTTCCAATGATAATAAAAGGTTTATTAAATTTAAATGCTTTCTTATTCAGATATTCCACTAATACTAAAAATATTAATTTGTTTCATTATCGAAAGAGTTAATACATGTAAAAGGCTAAAAATAATATATGGGAATTAAAAAAAAGCAGTCATTAAATAATTGTTATGTCAGTTATCATTATTTGTGTGTTATTATTTTCCATGTGTATTTCCTTATCTATAGTAACTTAACATAACTTGCAGGTATTCAGTTTTTTGTTGTTTTAATTTTTTTTTTTGTACTTTAGATGAAGGTTTACAGAACAAACTACTTTCTCGTTAAACAGTACACGTATTGTTTTATGACGTTGGTTAACAACCTCATGACATGTCAACACTCTCCCTTCTTGACCCTGGGTTCCCTATTACCAGCTTTCCTGTCCCCTCCTGCCTTCTAGTCCTTGCCCCTGGGTTGTTGTGCCCCCTTAGTCTTCTTTCGTTTTCTGGGTATGGTATTTCTGCTATATATATAAAAATATATGTATATATATATATTTTTTTTTATAGCAGCTATTTTTTTTATTTTTGGATATATATAGCAGCTTTTACATACGTGTGTGTGTGTGTGTATATATATATATATACACAAAGAGAGTGACCGTGATCCATGATGATTGAGATTGTGTGTCAACTTGGCTGGGCCACAATTCTTAGTGGTTTGACAGTTATATGATATGACTATCTCCATGATGAGATCTGCTGTGAGTAGCCAATCAGTTGAAAGGGAGTTATATTGGTCTGCAATTTTCTTTTTTTGAAGTGTCTTTGCCTGGTTTTGGCATCAGGGTATGCCAGCTTCATCGAATGAATTTCAAAGTATTGCTTACTGTTCTATGTTCTGAAATAGTTTAAGTAGTGCTGGTGTAAGCTGTTCTCTGAATGTTTGGTAGAATTTTCCAGTGAAGCCATCTGGGCCAGGAGGTTTTTTTTGGGGGGAAGCGTTTTTTAAATTAACTTTTTCAATCTCTTCTCTTGCTATGGGTCTATTCAGATAGGCATGAGTTTATTGCTGTCATTTTGTAGTGCTTTTTTTGTGTGTGTGTGTGGTGCTGATTTTTCTTTTTTTTTTTTCTCTTACTCTCCTGTGCTGAATGTTTTTTGTCTTGGATTTTTCTCTTTTTTTTAACTTATTTTGTTTTTGTAGATTTTGTTTGTACTGAGACTTTATGATTTTCTTCTTAATTTTGATGAGTAGGTTTGCTAACTTTCTTTGCGGTTACCTTGAAATTCACCCTTATCTTCCTAGGTTTGAACCACTCTATTATTACTTGGCATCACCTTGCCTTTGTCTCCCTTAGAAAGTTCTGTACCTACACTGATTATTCCTTTTTATTGTTCAGATATTGTCATTTGTGGATTAACCTCTTTGGTTCCCTGTTGTAATTATTTTGGTTTTGGATAGTCCTTCAGAGTTAATTTCTTAGGTTTGTATCTGACTGGTATGATCTTGTGTCCTAGGTTCAGGCTGTGGTCTGATGTTGTTTGTTCTCAGACAGGAGTGCCTTTAATAATTCCTGTAAGTTTGGTTTGGTTTTTATATATTCCCTTAATTTCTGTTAATCTGGAAATGTCCTAATTTCACCATCATATTTGAACAAGAGTTTTGTGGGATATATTATTCTTTTTTTTATTATTATTATTTTTATTATTCTTGGCTGGCAGATTTTTTTCTTTCAAGGTTTTATATGTGTCATCCCATTGCCTTCTTGCTGGCATGGATTCTGCTGAATACTCAGAGCTTAATCTCATTTCTTCTCCTCTGTATGTGACTTTTTTGTTTTTCTCAAGCTGCTCTCAGGATTCTTTCTTTGTCTTTGGTTTTAGTGAGTGTAATTATGATATGTCTTGGTGATTTTCTTTTGGGGTCTACCCTATATGAGGTTTGTTAAGCGTATTGGATAGTCAGCTTTTCATCTTTCATGATGTTAGGGAAATTTTCTGTCAGCAATTCTTCAATGATTAATTCAGACTTAGCTATCTAGTGCTGCTATAACATAAATATCACAAGTGGGTAGCTTTAATAAAGAAAAGTTTATTTCCTCACAGAAAAGAAGGCTAAACTCCAAATTCAGGGCTTCAGCTCCAGGGGAAGGCTTTCTCTCTCTGTGGGCCTTCTCATCAATCTTATCCCAGACTAAGAGCTTTTCCATGCAGGAACCCTGGATCCAAGGACACACTTTGCTCCTTGCACTGCTTTCTTTGTGGTATGAGGCCCACCTCTCTGCTCCCTTCCCTTTCCTTTTTAATCTCTTGAGAGATGAAAGCCAGTACAGGCCATACCCCAGGGAAACTCCCTTTACATTGGATCAGGGATGTGACCTGGGTAAGGGTGTTACAATCTCACCCTAATCCTCTTTAACACAAATTTACAATCACAAAATGGAGGACAACCACACAGTACTGGGAATCATGGCCTAACCAAGTTGACACATATTTTTGGGGGAAACAATTCAATCCACGATACTCTCAGTGCTTTCCATTTTCTCCCCCTGCTCTGGAACTCTGATCACTCACAAATTTTTATTTTTGATTGTATCCCACATCATTCTTCTTCATTTTTGTTCATTCTCTTTTCTGTTTTTTTCTCAGAGTTGTAGCCAAGTGTTTGTCTTCAATTTCGCTGATCCTGTCCTTTATCATTTCAAACCTGCTCCTCAGCCCATCTATGACACTGTCCATTTCTGAAATGTTGTTGATCTTTTGGCTTTCTAATTGTTGTTTTTGTATGATTTCTAGCTGTGAATTTATTTTGGCATTTTGTTCCTGTATTATTTCTCTGAATTCTTTCATTTTTTTGGTCCATATTTTCCATGAATTTGTCTGCCTTTTCCATGCATTTATTTTTTCATCATTTTTGCCTGCTTTTTGCTTCAACTCTTGGATAGCTCTGAATGTTAGAGATTTGAATTTCCTATCAGGTAGTTCTAGCATCTCTTCTTCTACTGGAAAGTCATCTGGTGTTTTATTTTGGATAACTACTGGAACCATCCTATCTTTTTTTTATGTTTTATTATTTTCTGTTGGCATCAGGACATTCAGTAGTTATTTTCTGCATTTATTGATTGTAGATTTGTTTGTTTTGTCCTGCTTTTTGTTTTATTTGGTTATGCCTGAGCAGGTGGGCTGGGTGTTCTTTGTTGTTTGTTTGTCTGTAGGCAAGATACTTTTCACCTCCTCATCCAATTGTCAGAGCCACAACCTATGGTGCAGCAGGGCAGGTTCAGCTGAATTGGAGGGGCTGGGATGTGTTGCTTGTAGCACTTACTTGGGCCAACAGGGTGAGCCAGTAATCAGTGCAGGCTCCGGTAGGCAGTGACTGTGCTGCTAGGGGGTGTGATGTTCAGTGCATGGTGCAGGTAGGCAGGAAGGAGGAGGGATGTTGTGATGTGTGGTGCTATGCTGGGTATGGGAAAGAGCAGAGGAGGGAGAAACAGGAGCCTAAACCAAAAAAAAAGTGCTGAGGGAGCTTGCCATTGAAGTGGAAGAAGAAGAAACAGAAATGGAGAAAAAATAAAGAAAAAAATGATAAATAAAAATTAGAAAGAAAGAAAAGCCCCCAAGGATCCTACTGGTGCAGCTGAGGAGACCAGGGAAGTGGCTCCCAGGCAGCACAGTACAGCCTGGCTAAAATGGAGAGAGATGTCACACAGTGCCAAGTATTCAGGAGACAGGGAAAAGAGGTAAATGTAGAGAGGTGAGAAACTGAGAAATGAAGAAAGAAAAAAAGGAAAAAAGAAATGCCCCCAGGGATCCCACTGGTGTGGCTGAACAGACTAGGGAGGTGGCTCTAAAGCCGTGCAGTACAGTCTGGTTAGAAGGAGCTCCAAAGCTGCAACAAGAAAAAACAAACAAAAGAAAACAAAACATCAACAAAATAAAAAGTCCCTTGGGATCCCACCTGTGTGGTGGCAAGGGCTGGGAAAGCAGTTCCTCAGTCGAATGGAACTTCATAGCCTCTCAAAAGCATAGATGGCACAAGGAGCCAGGTGTTTGAGAGAAAGGAGCAGGAGGTGGTGAGAGGCATGGAAGAAACCAAAGGAAGTGGAAAAAAGTAATATCAGCAATAAACAAATGGCACTCAGGAAGGTACCCAGTGTAGGTGGGGTGAATTGAAGTGTCACAGAGCTGAAGCCAGTGCCTCCTGGCCAAGAGACTGCAGCCAGTAGGAAGCAGGGGAGGCTGAGTCGGGGAAAAGTTGGGTGGGGGGTAGGAAAGTATGTATCGCTGGTTACCAGGTTCTCTGTCTCTTGCTGGGAGCTCTGTGAAGCTGCTTTCCCATACTCCTTGTCTGCCGATCTCCAACAGGAGTCTAAGATGGCCAATCTGTGCTGCCTTAGCTGGTAAGGAACCTCCGCATGTCATCTCTCCTCATTCTCTATTTTCTGTCACTTTCTTATTCCATTCAGTGCTTGGTTGAGTTCTTTATCTCTTCATTTGACATTTAGGGTTCCAGGATTGATGTTTATCTCTGTTTTACTCAGTTTTTTTGGGTTTTGCTCTGGAGGGGTGGTGTGGTGTTTCCATCTATAGCATCACGTTGGCTCTGCCACCCTCACTGTTTTTTTGATATAAAAATTTCCTCCAAAATTTTAGAAAATATGTATGGTAATGTCTTTCTAAAATATCTCAAGAAAATGCATTAAACATCCATCCTAAAAATTCTAGACTCCAAATATGAGTACCACTGTTCTTTTCTAGCAATATTTGATTTATTTTATATTAATAAGAGCTGGAGGAATAAGAAAAAATAACAAAGTTGAGGAAACAAAGTAATTTGAATAACTTGTTAAATGCAAGAACTTTAACCAATATTTTAAAAGCATAATATTCACAAATGCTCCTAAATATTCAAGACCAAAACAATGTCCCAAATTCCATGACTATTAATTACATGCTGAGTGTCTTAGTTTCTTAGTGCTGCTGTTACAGAAATACCTCAAGTGGATGCCTTTAGAGGAAATAAATGTATTTTCTCACAGTTTAAAAAAGCCACTGCTATTGAGTTGATTCCGACTCACAGCGACCCTATAGGGCAGAGTAGAACTGCCCCATAGAGTTTCCAAGGAGCGCCTGGTGGATTTGAACTGCCAACCTTTTGGTTAGCAGCCGTAGTGCTTAACCACTACGCCACCAGGGTTTCCTGAATTCATATTGCTTGGCATGTCTCTTCACCTGTCTCTGGTCTGCTGTCTTGTTTAATCTGTTTTATATCTTAAAAGAGGTTGACTCAAGATACACCCTACACTAATCCTGCCTTATTAACATAACAAAGACAACCCATTTCCAAATGGGATTATGAAACAGACATACCAAAACACACACACACAAACCTGTTGCCATGGAGCTAATTCTGATTCATAGCGACCGTAGAGGAGAGAATAAAACTGTCCCACAGGGTTTCTAAGCCTGTACTTTGTATTGCCTAGCCCAGGTAATATGGTAGCTAATAGCTCAGCTGTTAACAAAAAAGTCAGCAGTTCGAATCCATCAGCCCCTCCTTGGAAACACTATGGGGCAATTCTACTCTGTCCTATGGGGTAACTATGAGTTGGATTAGACTCGACGGCAGTGGGTTTGGTTTTTTTACTCTTTGCAGAACCAGACTGCCACATCTTTCTCCCACAGAGCAGCTGATCGTTTTGAACCTCAGACATTTCCGTTAGCAGTGCAGCCCTTAACCACTGCACTGTCAGGACTCCACTACCACAGGCATAGAGGTTAGCATTTACAACATATTTTTTTTGGGGGGAGACACAATTCAATCCATAACACCTGGCAATCTTCGTTTGGCATTTATCTTCCCCTATTTGTTCTTGCTTGTCTCTGGGCCTAATATGCAGTTTTTTAATCTCAAAATTGGTTAGAGTTAGGTCACACACTACACTGATATGGTTCATTAACATAACAAAGAAAACCCTGTTTCCAAATGGGAATTACATTCACAGGTATATCGGTTAGGATTCCAACACATATACATTTTTTCCTTGTCAATTTCACTTTTTATTATATTTGATTCCCATTAGCCATTACAATCAAAGGTTATTCAGAGAAATAAACCAAAAATGTAATGCCAGAAGACATTGAAAATACTATATCACACATGATATTGGAAACTAAATATCTTTCAAACCACACTCAAGAAGCTGATGATGTAAGCTTTGGCAGTTTTCAAGATGTATTGATCAAGCCATAGTTAAGTCTCTGTCAGTTCATAGCTACGAAGCACTTCATCTTCCAGTTAACATTGTATTAAATGCTTAAGGGCCAGTAGTTTGATGTTCAATAAATTTATATGTGTATATATATATACGTATATATATTTAAGATTTAAAATATTATTCACAAAATTATTGGCATAGTGGCATTTTAGGTTTCTACTGCTCAGACATTTGAGGTTTGTGTTGTCTCTGTTTTAGTCCCAAAAGCTCCCTTTTGAGTTCCTCAGTATTTGGTGGAACTTCAGGTATTATCAGGTTCGACCGGTAGTACTTCTGCCCCAGCAAACATAGCCAGGAGGCTGGCTGGCAACATTTTCAGGTATGTGAGACAGGACAGACCCACGGGCATGGTCATTGGGCACTTAGTGCGCTTGAGCTAGACAGCACTTTGGAAGGCCTCCAACACATTTCGGGAAACAAAATTCAATCCATAACAGCAGGGCACTTCATAATATTCAAAACTCATTTAAGAAAATGAATTTATTTCTAACTTTTCATAAACTTTATGTAATATTCAATTCCTATAGTTTAAATCGCTTTATAAATTAAAAAAAAAAAGTAACCTTAAATTTTAAAATATTGTTTGGTTTCGACCATCTTCAAAGCAAAGCAAATTTGTATATCCTTTTTTAATTTATCTAAATAAAAGTACTGACATATTTAATACCAATGATCAAATATTAAGAAATTTTTTTAATATGAAGACACTAACAATCTTTTAAATATTTTGTACAATTACTTTCATTCTGGGTATTCAAAGCCATTAATAAATCAAAGGATGATGATTATTAAAAACACTGTGGAAATCTCTTTACAATTCAAATATCCTCTCTTTACTTAGGGAGAAAAAAATTTCTAAAGAAATTTAATAAACTGTTTTGAAATTGATGACATATCATGGAATTAAAGAAGTAACACAAACTTTTTGAGTTATGGGTCATAAAAGAATAAACAAATCATCTCATTTAGATGAGAATTTAGAGGATAGATAGAAATGAATAGATAGATAGTAGAGGTAGGATTATCAAATCCAAAATTTTTAATAATGTTGAGTAAATTTATTAAAAGAGAAGAGTGATTAGTTAGGTAGGAAACAAAAAGGAATAACTGCAACAAAGAACCTTTTAAATTGATGCCATGAATACTTTACCAGGAAGGAATAAATATACAATTATAATTATTAAGCAAAGAAGACTAAATTTGCAAGACAAATGGGCAGTGATGAAAGAAGGAAGGGCATCTGAGAAAATATAGCTTTAGAAACATTACAGCTGGACCTTGGTTATCGGACCTCATTGTCCTCACCCCTTCAGACCTCAGAAACTCCTCAGTAAAATGGTTTGACTGTAAAAAATAAAGTGTACAATCTAATAAGTTCTGACATATGCACGCACCTGTGGCGCCATCACCACAAACATGATAAAAGATCATAACCTCCGCCTTCAAAAGTTTCCTCACTCCTTATGTAATCTCTCCAACCGGTCTCTCCCTTGGTTGTTAATTAAGCAAGTGATGGTATATTTTCTTTAACTATAGATTTGTTTGTATTTTCTAGAAGTTTATAAAAATTATTCACACAGTATATTTTTCATTGGATTTCTGTCACTCAGTATAATTATTGTGAGATTAATCCAATGGTATCTCTTCACCAGTTGATGGACATTTGGGGTTTTTCCCAGGTATGATTATAAATAAAGCTACAATGAACATGCGTGTACATGTACTTTTTGTGGATAAGTGCTTTCAATTCCCTTAGGTAATTCAAGTAGTAGAATGAGGAAGTCGTATGTCAATGTAATTTTAAATATTTTAAAAACTTTCTACTGTTTTTAAGAATAATAATACATTGCAGAGAATTTTATGAAAGCTATATATGCAATTTTATGAGAGTCCCATTCCTCTACACCTTTGCCATCACTTAGCAAAAAAGTTTAGATATTGTACTAGGTGCTAAGTATTACCTCACTTTGTCTTTATCTTTTCAAATGATTAGAGGTTTTGAACGTCTTTTCATGTTATTATTTGCTATTGATGCATATTTTTGGGTTGTCTGTTTAATTTTTTGCACATTTTTATTGTTTTTTATTCTTGAGTTTTGTGATTTCTATACATATTAGAGAAGCCGCGTGTGGATGTCTCTTCAATTGCATATTTCTCTTTATTCTCCTCTCCACACAAGATAATCACTCTCCTGTATTTATTTGGTCTTTATCATGTCTATGTGTTTATTTATACTGTCAATATTTTGCATGGTTATATGAATAGCAGATAATACTACCTTGCATGCCTTAATTTTCTTGTTGGTATAAAGTAAATTTTACAGAAAATCATAACATTTGCAAGCCTACAAGCACTGTCTTATTTTGCCAGTTCCTTTGTTCTTGCTTTACTCTCTCCCATTCTGTTTTTTTTTTTTTTTTTTTAACATTAAGAACTTGAACAAAGAAAGAAAGTAAGGTAGAAGTAGGTTATGGCACAAGGAAGCTGCTAAATATACATTTTTTCCTTTTTTGAAATAAATAGTTAATTTCTCTGGAGTTAATTTGAGACAACATGATTAACCTATTAAAAGTTTTTCCCTCTAATTTTGCCATGGAGTCCTTGGGTGGTGCAGATGGTTATTGTGCTTGGTTTACTTACCTAGAGGTTGGAGTTTTGAGGCCCCCTAGAGCCAATGCAGAAAAAAGACCTAGCGATCTACTTCTGAAAACACACTAGCCTTTGAAAACCTTAAAGAGCACAGTTATTTTCTGACACACTTGAGATTGTTATGAGTCAAACTCAACATGATGACAACTGGTTTTTAATTTTGCCATTTCATTACGACTTTCTAATTTTATTAATCTCCTCACACATTAACTTGCATCCTATTTTAAGGAAGAACTAGATCTCCATTTGTGTAATTATTGAATTCTGTTTTATATCATAGACTCATGAACTGCTCAATTTAATAGGTTATTTACTTGTTTATTTATTTATCTATATATGTATCTGTTTGTCTACCTGTCCATTCATTCATTCATTTATTATCTCTCCCTTCTCAGTTGCTGATGAAAAGGTCAGCAGTTCCAATTCACCAGTCACTCCTTGGAAACCCTATGAAACAGCTCTACTCTGTGTTATAGGGTTGCTGTGAGTCAAAATCACTCAGTGGCAATGGGTTCTCATTTATCCTTCTATCAATCTATTTATTTGTTATCTATCTGTCTGTCTATTTATTTATTTATTTTGATGTTCCCATTCTTCAAGATTTGACCAGTTCCTTTCCAGATGGCTTTCTCTCAGCTTTGGATACTACCTGTCCTAATGGTATGTTCTGTAAGTAAGCACTTACCTACATTTACACATGTACACACCAAGATGATAAGGTGTGTATACATATATATGTATACATAAATATTCATCAATATTTATGTATATATGTACATGTATCTTTATGACTTTTTCTATAAATACATGTGAGTCTGTATAGTTCTATCTATAAGTATATCTATAAGCTATATAATCTATTGATATGTATTTATCTGTATTAAAAAAACTTCTGTACATATTCCTATATTAAAACTCTAATTTAACACCACAGAGTACATTTTAGGCTCCATTCTTTCAAATCCTGTAACTCTCTTCTACATACAACATATCTGTATGTACATAGAATCATACTGTATCTTCTCTTTTGTGTTTAGTTTCCTAAAAAATACAGCTTAGTATCCATGATATTCAATTTTTTTTTTAACCTATTGGTAGTTCTTTTTTTTCTTTTTGTACATTTCATTATACAACTATAAATTTGTTTACCTATTGCCCTGTTGAGAAGCATTTAGGTTGCTTCTAGTTTTTCTGTTTCATGAAGCAGTTTGCAATAAACACTCTTGTACATTTGGTTCAACATACAGGAATGGAATCGCTAGTTCATAAAGTGGGTGAGTATATATTAACTGGATAAGAAATTGCCAAACTACTATTTTATTCTCCTACCAGCAATGCATGAGAGTTCCACTCGGTCCATATCCTTAATAATATTTTATTGTAAAGAGTCATCTTAATATTAGCCATTCTAGCATTTTGGTATTGATTCACTAAATGACTAATGATGTTGAGCACTTTGTCATATGCTTATTGACCATATTTTTATGGGAAGCGTCCATTCAATTTTTGCCCTTCTTTTTGTCTTTGAATTGCATACAAGAATCTTTTATTTTTTAAGCAGAAATTTGGTGATATACATATGTTGCAAAATATATTCTGTCAGTCCATGGATTATTTATTTTCCTAACAGTTAAAGAACATTTTTTTTCCTAAATTTTATTTATTTTTTTGTTGCTGTTGAGAATATACACAGCAAAATGTACACCTATTCAAGTTTTTATATGTACAATTTAGTGACATTGATTACATTCTTCGAGTTATGCAACCATTCTCACCCTCCTGTTCTAAGTTGTTCCACCCTCATTAACATAAACTCACTGCCCCTTAAACTTTAGAATTATTGTTGTCAGTTTGATCCCATATAGATAGTTCTTAAAAGAGCATGATACTCAAGGCAGGCATTTTTTACTAGTTAAGGTAAACTAATATTTGGTTTTAAGAAAGACTTCAGGAGATATTTTTGGCTTAATGTTCAAAGGTAATCTCAGGGCAATAATTCCAGGGATTCACCCACCTCCCATGGCTCCAGAAAGTATGGGTCCATAAGAATTTGAAATTCTGTTCTACATTTTCCCCCTTTTAAACAGGATTCTTCTACGGAATCTTTAACCTAAATGTTCAGTAACAGTAGCTGGACACCATCCAATCCTTCTGGTCTCATGGCAAAGGAGGCAGTTGTTCATGGAGGCAATTAGTTTCGCTTTCCAAATCCTCCTTCTATTATTAACTCTCCTTTCTCTGCTGCTCCAGGTAAATAGAGACCAATTGTGCCTTGGACAACAGCTCACAAGCTTTTAAGACCTCACATTATTAGGCCAATTAACTGGGATGTCCCATGAAGCCACGACTCTAAACTCCAAATCAAAGAACAAAGTCCCATGAGGGGTTTGGTTGTACATAAGTAGCCTCAGAAGCTACTCTTCTTTTTTTAAGTGAATATATTTGTCACACAACTTTTGTAAATTCAGCTTTTTACAGGAGCACAGCTTATTCACAGTAATTGGAATAACTGGCTGTGCTACAGTACAATTCGAGTCTTCCATCATTATTAACCACTGTTTTCCACTCTCCCTCCCAGCCCCGGTAACCACTAATAAACTTTGGTCTCTATACATTTTGGCCTTTTCTTGTCTTTTTATATAAGTGAGGTCATACAATATTTGTCCTTTTGTGACTGACTTATTTCACTTAGAATAATGTCTTCAAGCTCCATCCATATTGTAGCATGTATCAAGACTGTATTTCTCCTATGAATTTTAATACATTATTCCATTTCTAAGATATCATTTCCCACCCCTTCGTGTCAAAAATATTTTCCCAGATTCTCTTTTAGAGACTTACAGATTTAACTCCCACATTTCTGTCATTGATCCATCTTGAATTAGCATATGTATAGAACTTGAAATCAACTTTTAGTAGTTCATATAATCTTTCCTTTGCACATTGACTTACTTGGGTAAGTTTTTTGCAATTATATTGATCTTGTAAATATGGGTTTATTACTGAACTTTCTATTATATTATATTGATCTCTTTTTCAATCTTCTTCCAAGTGCCACAAGGCCTTAGTGTCTAAGGTTTTATAAGTCTGAAGTCCAGTCATGTAAATCCTTGAACTTTATACATTTTCAGTATTGTTTTAATTATTCCAGGACCTATGAATTTTCATATATCCTAGAAAGAACTTTGACAAATTTTATTTCCATATAATATGTGAATTATTTTTTGACTCCACGTTATTTTTATCTTATAAACTAAAATTATCAATTAAGGTAGAAATTATTCATTTGCTTATATAAAGAGAATATTAAATTTGAATTATACTTCTTAAAGACCCTGAAGTCCCGGTGGGACAGTGGTTAAGAGCTTGGCTGCTAACTAAAAGGTTGGTAGTTTGAATCCACCAAGAGCTCCTTGGAAATCCTATGAGGCAGTTCTACTCTGTCTTATGGGGTCACTATGAGTCAGAATTGACTAGACAGCAACAGATTTGGTTTTTTGTTGTTGTTGTTAAAGTCCCTTTATGGACTCTGTCTGAGAAATTATCTGTCAACAAACTTGTAGCCTATAGGGGCATTTCTATTCTTCTCATGTTTTTAAAATATCTCAAATAATTCTACAGGGTTGCTTAATATATGTCTTGAACCAGATGATTTATGAATGGGATTTATTTCCACCTTCTCCTCAGTTTCCATTTACAGTAAGAACTACTGTTTTATTTTTTCTCTACATAACATTTTAAAAGCATTATCTATGTGGGTTTCTGAAAGTTTGTGTGCTGTATTTCCTGAAGCATACTCTTATTTTAATCAAACAGTATTTCAATTTTTCAAACATACTTTATACTTTTTTATATTTATACTGGGATGGACTGAGTAATATTCCAAATTAAGAACCTTTCCAAAAATACCTTACATAATATTTACCGATGTTTGCTTATTTTAGTGCATCTTTTCAAGTTTAAAATTATTCTTCGTTAGTGGATAAATCATATTCTACCCAGTTTGACAAGAGAAGTGACTAAGAAAATATGCTTAAAAAAAAAAAAAACTTTTTTTTTGAAAAATGGAGCCACAACTTTCTTTTATATATACTTGAAATAAAGATTAGTAACAATCTTCCTGGATTAGTTTAAGTGAAATGATATTTGGAGACTTGTACTATAATGTTTAAACATAACAGAAATTTCAGTTGGTGTTAGCATTATCTGAAACATCTCATAGATTTTTAACGAATTTCAGGGTGCTGATAGTGGATCCAAGTAAAACGAAACCCTTGCTAACTTCAAGGCTTCAATATACACACACTTTGTAAGGAATTAGCTAGGAAGATTGTGGGGGATAGCAAATCCAAAATCCATACTTCAAATGGAAGACTCAAAACTCCAGGAGAATAACATGTAATCCTGAGGAAAAACTCCTCCAGAAAATAAATCAGTTTTCCTCTAAGGTATTCAACTGATTGGATGAAACCCACACATATTGCTCAGGGTAATCTTGTTAACTTAGAGTCACCTGAATGTAAATATTAATCATTTCTACAAAACACCTGCACAGCAACTTCTAGTGTTTGATCAAACTACTGAACAACATAGTCAAGCCATATGACACAAAATTAACCATCATGGTCCACCCATTTCCAACATTTCACTCGTACATATCTTCTTAACCCTTTGGTAACCCATGAAACTTACTGTATCCCAAACATATTTTATGTCTCTGTACTCCTTTGGGAAAGAAGTAGCCAGGTTTTAACATGTTTAGCCTCAAAGTGGGAGACTTTTGAAATGTGTAATTGGAGCCTCTTTTTTGTGTAGATTGACCGTTGTTTTAGGTGATGCCTCCTGTACGTGTGAATTTTTTAAGCTTTTGACAGGTTTACCTTTATTTCTGTGAGATATGCGTCCTCGTTATGTTTACAGTTATTGTGTTCTCTTGAGAATGTACTTATCACAAGAATAAGCTATTCGTAGTCTTCACTCAGTCATACCTACTACCAGTAATAGTGGCCATTTTCTACTTGATGCTATTCATTGTTTCCAGGTGTTGCTGGATCCCTGTTTTTCTAGCTTATGAACAGTAAACAATGCCTTTGCAATAAGGAATAATGCATTGTAGTGATACTTTTCAATGGACTTGAACTCCTATAAATTGTTCCTACCCCCCATTCAATCTTAGTTCCCAGCCATTCCTTACACGTGTAGCAGGTGGAATGCACCACTGTGAGCAGTTATGTAGTGTTCCAGGGCAGCTGTTTCTGCTACTTAGCTGTTAGTACTGCTTTTGTCATAATGAAGAAAACATAGTAGTGGTAATTTTCCTGAGATTCAAATTCCTTAATTTTATTTATTTGGGCTGTGAGTGCTGCTTTTGCAGTAAGGAATAATGTATTGTACCATGTTTTGAAAAGTTTTGTGAAAAATAATTAAAAAGCTAAGAAGGAGATTAGAATAAAATTTATGTGTAGTCCTTTCAGGTGCCTTCACACTTTACCTCATGTTTTCCAAATTTTGAAGAAATAAAATAAATGATTTTAATATTGACATATTATCAGGATTGACTACCTCTAGGGTCTGGTATAGAAACAATTTATAGGAGTTCGAGTCCATTGAAAAGTATCACTGCAATGCATTATTCCTTATTGCAAAGGTGTTATTTACTGTTCACAAGCTAGAAAAACAGGGAGCCAGTAATACCTGGAAACAATAAATAACATCAAGGAGAAAATGGCCACTACGACTGAGTGAAGACTAAGAACAGTTTATTCATAGTCAATAACCCATAACTCATAACAAAAATTCTGAACTGGTCCTTTATCACATGCCTTCCGTTAGTGAAAACACATGGTATCAACAAAGTGAAATTGTGTTTTCACTTCCATTAGTGAAAACATGTGGTAATTCAAAGCAGAAAATAATCGAATCCCCAGAGTTTTAGCTATATTTAATCTCTAAAAAAGTTAGTAACAGTCATACTCCTGCCTAAAATGATACAATGGCCCTGCATGCAACCAAAAACACATTAACTGTATCCTCAGAAGAGGGTACAAAATCCTTCCCTCTTCTCCTTGATATCCTGTGAATTAAAAACTATGATGTAAAGTTAATATATCTTATGTTATATTATAGGTGGATAGGAGAAGGAACAAAACAAAGACATTTGACATACATACACACGCATTTATAACAAAATAAGGAATAAATAATCATAACAATTACAGTCCTCTTTTCAGCATCTGGTCAGGTGGTCATAGTTGATATTTATATCTACTTTCTTCCACTGTTCATCTCATATTCCTTTTGATCTCAGCAAGCACACCAGATAATGTGGTCATAATTCTTTGCTTGGTGGGATGATCTTAATCTTCATTCCTAAAATGCCTGGGTTGTTAGTTGCCCTATCTGTAGTGGGATTTTGTAGTTCTCCACTGACTTTAATCATGGAACACGGTAGTACTAAGAGATACCCTAAGGGATCACATGTATTCTAGGCATACCCTTTTTGACTTCATTTTGTAATAATAGCCCAATATCCCTTTGGTAATCATGATCAATCACAATAGCAAATAGAGTAATTCACTTCTTTGCCAGTTGATTCAAAGACACAAAGAGCCAAAACTGACCAGATGTAGTCTTAGCTTCCAGTTCAAAGGAATCATTGCTGTGTTTTCTTACGGAAGTATTTCTCCCTTTGGCACTAAGGCCTCTACACCTACAGGGTATAATGTTGTAGGTACTGGTAGTGAAAGTTTTGCTAATTGATCACTGAGCGTAACAGTGAGTGGTGCCAATCTCATTCCACTTCTTGATATTCCAGACCCATGAATCCTGGTTATGAGAGAAATAGAACCATATATTAGATGGTGATTTAGAGCACATAGAGCCTCCTGAAGAACATTACCTCAGTCCTGAGAGGCATTGCCATGTAGCTGGTATTGTAACTGAGTCTTCAAAAGGTCATTCCACCATTCTATCAAAGCAGCCCCTCAGGATGATGCAGAAACTAGTAAGACCAGTAAATTTCATTATCATGGGCCCATTGCTGTACTTCATTTACTGTGAATTGAATTTCTTGATCATAAATAATTCTACGTGGAATACTGTGATGGTGGATAAGGCCCTACATATGTCCATAGACGGTAGTTTTGGCAGACAAGTTGCATGCAGGCAAGGCAAAATTGTATTCAGAGTAGGTGTTTATTCCAGCAAGAACAAAATGCTTCCTCTTCCATGACAGAACTGACCCAATGTAGTGAACTTGAGAACAGTTAACTGATTGGTCTTTCCTTGGAATGGTGCCATATTTGCTACTCAGTTTTGGTCCCTCCTGCTGACAGACTGGGCACTCAACAGTGGCTGTAGCCAGGTTAGATTTGGTGAGAAGAAGTAACACATTTTACACGTTGCTGAGCCCATGCATAACTTTCATTCATGTCATCACGGCCTCTTCATTAAAGAGTCCATTGCACAATACCAGAAGTGACTGAGGAAAGAGGCTGACTTGTATCCACAGAATGGATGATCCTATCCATGTGATTACTAAAATCCTTCTCTGTTGGCATTATCCATCGGTGAGCATTCACATGAGACACAAATGTCTTCATGTTTTTGGCCACTTCAGAGAGATCTAACACATACCTCTTTCCCAGACTCTTTATCACCAATTTTTCAAATATATCCCTTCCAAGTCCCTGACCATCCAGCTAAATCACTGGCCACAGCCCAATCAGTGTACAATTATGCATGTGGCCATTTTGCTTTTCAAGTAAAATGAAAAATTAATTACAGTGCTCAAAGTTACACCCACTGAGAGATTTTCCTTTCAACACTGTCCTTCAAAGATATACCAGGAAATAACTATCATTGTGCAGCTGTCCACTTTTGGATGGTAGATGCATATTGCACAGAACAATCTCTAAGCCAGGCACAAGTTTCTCTTCCTCAGTCAACTGATCATAGGGAATCCCCCATGAAGCCATATTTACATGTTGGTAAGACAGAAGGTAATATAACAGGAGCAGAGACTGTGAGATTTTGGGCCACTTCCTCATGTAACATACTGTGCCTTCATGGCCTACTTGATTGCCATCTCTTGTATACCACTTCCATTTGATGATGGAGTGCTGCTGTGAATGTTCAACTTTATGATTTTGTGGGTTAGACAACACCCAGTTCATGATGGGCAGCTCAGGTCACATGGTTACTTGGTGGCTGTGATCAAACTTTCAGTTTCTACTTAGGCCCAGTAGCAAGATAAAATCTGTTTCTGAAAAGAAGAGTAGTTATCTGCAGAGTGTATCTGGTGGGCTTTGCTGAAAAATCCCAAAGGTCTGCTCTATGATTCACCAGTAGGGGCATGCCAAAGGCTCCAAAAAGCATCTCTATTTGTCTCTGACACCTCAAGTACCATTGAATTAGCTGGATTACATGGGTCAAGTGGCAGAGCAGCTTGCACAGTGGCCCGGGCCTTGTGCAGGGACTTATCTTGTTCTGAACCTCACTCAAAAAGGTCAGCTTTTCAGGTTACTTTGTAAATGGGCTTGAGTAGCACACTCAAATGAGGAGTATGTTACCTCCAAAATAAAAAGAGGCCTACTAGGCATTGTACCTCATTTTTAGTTATAAGAGGGGCCACATACAATAACTTATCTTTATATCAGGAGGGATATCTTGAAATTCCAACATCAATGGTTTCCTGAGAATGTCACTGAGATGGAAGTCCCTTGAATTTCTGTCAGGTTTATTTCTCATCCGCTGCACACAGTTACAATAACAATCATGACCTGTTTAAGTTACAATAATCTGCTGTCATTCTCCAAGATCTTTCTTTTTTCTGCACAGACAAAAACAAACCAAAACCGACAACAACAACAACAAAAAGTAGGAGACCTTACACTTCTCCATTTCAAAACATGCTAAAAGCAATAATAATCATACAGAGTAGTATTGGTACAACAATACACATATGGACTAATGGAATAAAATTGAGAGCACAGAAATAAACACATCAATCTATGGCCAATTGATTTTAGAAGCAATTAAAATTTCTCTTGAGGAAACCCCCACTTGTCTGTCAGTTCCTTGTACTGTGGATCACTGTGTGTTGCTGTAATGCTGGAAGCTATGCAACCAGAATTTACATCCCAGCAGTGTCACTCATGGTGGACAGGTTTCAGCTGAGCTTCCAGACTAAGACAGACTATGAAGTACCCAGCAGTCTACTTCTGAAAAGAATTCGCCAGTGAAAACCTTATGAATAGCAACAGAACAATGTCTGATGTAGTGCTGGAAGATGAGTCCCCAGGTTGGAAGACATTCAAAATATGGCTAGGGAAGAGCTGCCACCTCAAAAATAGAGTTGACCTTAATGACATGGACGGAGTCAAGTTTTTGGGACCTTCGTTTACTGATGTAGCACTACCCAAAATAAGAAGAAAGAGCTGCAAATATACATTAATAATTAGAACATAGAATGTAGGAAGTATGAATCTAGGAAAACTGGAAATCGTCAGAAATGAAATGGAACCCATAAACATTGATGTCCTAGGCATTAGGCAGCTGAAATGGGCTTGTATTGGCCATTTTGAATTAGACAATCACATGGGCTATTATACTGGGAATGACAACTTGAAGAGGAATGGCATTGCATTCACCATCAAAAAGAACATTTCAAGATTTTTTCTGAAGTACAAAGCTGTCAGTGATAGAATAATATCCATATGCCTACAAGAAAGCCCAGTTAATATGACTATTATTCAAATTTATCCATCAAACTCTAAGGCCAAAGAAGAACAAATTGAAGATTTTTACCAATTTCTGCAGTCTGAAATTGATTGAACATGCAATCAGGATGCATTGATAATTACTGGTGATTAGAATACAAAAGTTGGAAACAAAGAAGAAGAATCAGTTGTTGGAAAATAGAAAATATACTGGAGATAACATGATAGAAATTTGCAAAACCAGTGACTTCTCCATTGCAAATAACTTTTTCACCACCATAAACAGATACTATACACATGGACCTCATCAGATGGAACACAGAGGAATCAAATCATACATCTACGGAAAGAGATGAAGGAAAAGTTCAATATCATCAGTCAGAACAAGGCCAGGGGCTGATGCAGGACACACCGTCAATTTCTCATATGCGAGTTCAAGATGATTCTGAAGAAAATTAAAACAAATCCATTAGAGCAAATGTATGACCTTGAGTATATTCCACCTCAGTTTAGAGACTATATCAAGAATAGATTTGATGGGTTGAACACTAATGACTTAAGACCAGATAAGTTATGGAATAGCATCAAGGATATCATACATGAAGAGAACAAGAAATCATTAAAAAGACAGGAAAGAAAGAAAAGACTAAAATGGATGTCAGAAGAGACTCTGAAACTTGCTCTTGAATGTCGAGTAGCTAAAGCAAATAGAAGAAATGATGAACTAAAAGAGCCAAACAGAAGATTTTAAGGGGCACCTTGAAAAGACAAAGTAAAATATTATAATGAAATGTGCAATGACCTGGAGATAAAAAATCGAAAGGGAAGACCATGCTTTGTATTTGTCAAGCAGAGAGAACTGAAGAAAAAATTCAAGCCTTACGTTGCAATATTGAAGGCGTCTACAGGGAAAATTTATTAAACAATGCAGGAAACATTAAAAGACAATGGAAGGAATACACAGAGTCACTATACTGAAAGGATTGGTGGACCTTCAACCACTTCAGGAAGTAGCATATGATCAGGAACTGATGGTACTGAAGGAAGAAGTCCAAGCTATGCTGAAGGCATATGGCAAAAAAGAAGGCTCCAGGAACTGGCAGAATACCAATTGAAATGTTTCAACTAACACATTCCCCACTGGAAGTGCTCACTCACCAATCCCAAGAAATTTGGAAGACAGCTATTTGGACAATACTCTGGGAGACTTCCATATTTATACCTATTCCCAAGAAAAGTGATCCAACTGAATTGGAAAATTATCAAACAGTATCGTTAATATCACACACCAGTAAAATTTTGCTGAAGATCATTAAAAAATGGCTGCAGCAGTATATTGACAGGGAACTGCCAGAAATTCAGGCCAAATTCAGAAGAGGACGTGGAACCAGACACATCATTGCTGATGTCAGATGGATCATGGCTGAAAAAAAGAATACCAGAAAGATGTTTACCTATGTTTTATTGAGTATGCAAAGGCATTTGACTCTGTGGATCACAATAAATTTTGGATAACATTGTGAAGAATGGGAATTCCGGAGTGCTTAATTATGTTCATGAGGAACATGTACATAGATCAAGAGGTAGTCGTTTGAACAGAACAAGGGGATACTGCATGGTTTCAAGTCAGGAAAGGTATGTATCAGGGTAGTATCCTTTCACCACACTTTTTCAATCTGTATGCTGAATAAACAATCTGAGAATGCGGACTCTATGAAGAACAGTTATGCAGATGACAAAACCTTGCTTGCTGAAAGTGTGAAGGGCTTAAATCACTTACTGATGAAGATTGAAGATAACAGCCTTCACTATGGATTACACCTCAACATAAAGAAAACAAAAATTCTCACAAATGGACCAATAGAAACATCATGATAAACTGAGAAAATATTGAAGTTGTCAAGGATTTCATTTTACTTGGATCCACTATCAACATCCATGGAAGCAGCAGTCAAGAAACCAACAGATGCACAGCATTGGGCAAATCTCCTGCAAAAGACCTTTTTAAAGCGTTAAAAAGGAAAGATGTTATCTTGAAGGCTAATGTGTCCCTGACCCAAGCCATGGTGTTTTCAATCTTCTCATATGAATGTGAAAATTGGAGAGTAAGTAAGGAAGACCGAAGAAGAATTGACGTCTGAATCATGGTGTTGGTAAAGAATATTGTATATACCATGGACTGTCAAAAGAACAAACAAATCTTTCTTGGAGGAAGTACAACCAGAATGCTCTTAGAAGCCAGGATGACGACAATACCTCTGACATACTTCAGATATGTTATCAGAGGGTATCAGTCCCTGAAGAAAGAAACCATCGTTGGTAAAATAAAGGGTCAGCAAAAAAGAGGAAGACCCTCAAAGACATGGATTGACACAGCAGCTTCAACAGTGGGCTGAAGCAAAACAAGGACTGTGAAGATGGTGTAGGATCGGACAGTGTTTTGCTCTGTTGTACATAGTTTTGCTATGAATCATAGCTGCCTTAATGTCACCTAACAACAACAAAAACTTGGGGGAAAAATTCAAAGGCATCTAATTGAGTACCAAAACATATCTCATCCAAAGTATCAGAAATATTTCAGAACTGTGATTGTGGTAAGGCAAGGAGCATAGGGATTGGACAATCAATCTTGTGTTTATGTTTAGCCTTTGCCATTTACTATCTCTGATCCTTAGAAAATTACTTAAAATTTTTAAACATTAATTTCCTCACAGGAAAATGAATGCAAACACTTAGTCTAGTGTGTGGGCAATGGCAAGTGATTGTTTATTGCTATAAATAAATGTTTAGGCTTTTATCAACCAAAGAGAATTGAGCAGATACCAGGTGGAAAAAAGTAAAACAAGACAGACACATAGGCTCTTCCCTCTGTGTTCATAGTACAAAGAGACAGACAATTAAACATAAAATTACATCAATGTGTCAAGTGTTATGAACCACGAAATCCTGAGAAGTGGCAGCTGGCCTGATATTAATGGGTCAGGGAAAACTTTCTTTATAATCTGTTACCTAATCGAGAACATGAAATAGATGGGAATTACATAGGAGAAGCAGTAGTCAGAAAGAGGCCAGTGATTTAGGCAGAAGTTATAGATTACAGATAAACCTGCAGACACAAAATATGAGATAGAAAAATAAAAAAAGTCTGCTTAAATGAAAGAGAGTGGCAGATAAAGAATAACAAATGTGGACTATAAAGGTAGGGAAACGATATAGGTCATTGGAAGCCATAGAAAGGAAATCGAATTTTATTCCAAAGACAATAGAAACCCGTCAAAGCATTCCAAAAAAGGTCAATACCTACTTGGATAATGCAAGGAGGATGGAAAACTTGGCATCAAGGATGTCTCTCAGGACTTGGCTTCACTAACATAGATTGCCATTGTTGTTAGGTGTCTTCAAGTCGGTTCTGACTCATAGCAACTATGTGTACAACAGAACTAAACACTGCCCCATCCTGTGCCATCCTCACAATCCTTGTTATGCTTGAGCCCTAGATTAAAGATGGTAATGTCCTGCACTAAAGCACTGTCATTGAGAACAAGGAGAGATAAACGGATGAGTTTTGTGTATACTGAGGAAAAAGACATGAGGTTCTGGTTGAATATAGAGAATGAAAAAGAATACAGGAATCAAGAAAGAAATTTCTACGTGTCCTGATAAAACATGAAGGAAGTGATTATGATCATTGTCCTATGTATCCTTGTTTTAGCTAGCAGACGTGTGCAATCAGAAAAAGAAGTTAACATCTCTTACTAAATATTCGGAGATGGGAGAAAATAACAAAGTGTTCACATTTTCTAAATTTCTATGGTTGCTCAATTCAACAAATGCATATATTTATCACCCACTATAATCAGACACTGTGATAAATTCTATTGCAAAACAGATATCCTTTAAAAGCTATCATATAAATAAATTAGTCTAAGAGTTAGAATAAGAATTAAAGCCTAAAGAAAGCAATTTAACATGAGTATATATGAGAAGAAATTTATTCCAACATGAATATTTCAGAAGGCTTCCAAGAAGTGGTAACATGTAAGATATGTCACAAATGAAAAACATGGTTTAAAAAGTGTCTTTTTCTACTAAGATCCATGTCCTTGAATTTTTAATTGTGTAAGTACATATATGAAAGAGTTTTTCACTGTGAAACAGTGCTTCTCAACTGGGACCAATTTTACTCTCCCTCCCCAGGGGACATTTGGCAATGTAAAGGACAGTCTGCTAACCTCTTGCTCCCAGAAAAATATTCTCAGACCCAGTTGTCAAAAGTTCTGAGGTTAAGAAAACCTGCAGTTTAGTGATAGTGAAACTGAAATTTCAAGTATAACAACTTTTTCCTCATTTCTTTCCCTTCTTCTACTTTGTTCAGTTCTTCCTACATATCCCTAAAAATAAACTTCTCCCAGCTCTTTCTTAATTGGTTTACATTCTGGTACAAAATATTCAGTGACAGTAGTTCACTAGCAAGTTACTTCAAATATTTAAGCCTAATATTCAAAAGTAAACTAGTCAATTTTATTTTCTATTCTAATGTTTTGTATCTTCCATATTGATTGACTGATAGCATGCATGTAGGTGATGGAAAAAACACAGCTTACATTCATTTAGTTCATCACTCTTTATGTTACCACACTGTAGTGCACCAGATAGATCTCAAGTTGATATTTTTCTTCTAATTCACACAGCATTATTTCATTGTTGCCTTTCCAGATTTTCACTCAATCAAGGTTTAGTTTACTAAATACAACAATTTACTTTTTTTTTTTTTGTTTGTTGTTTTGGGCATGTAAAATGCTACTGAGTATTTCTGGTTTCAACAATCAAAATGCTATTATTGAAAGGTAAGTTACATCTATGTTAAGAAATAAAAAATCTAGTTTAATTCACTTAATTATAAAATCATTCATTTATATACTTTACTCACTTCATATTTCTTGAGTCCGTAGTTACTTTCCCTTTAATTTATTATATTTTTATTAACAATTTACCAGCTGTGTTTAGTGCCAACATTTTTATTGATTATTCTTTGGGGAACTCATTTATTTTTAAAGAACAGATGTTTCTCCATTAATGCCAACCACCCCATCCCTTCAAAGAGAATGAATGATGTTTATACGTCTTGAGAAAAGGATTAGGTGAAGATATCTATGTTACCAAATCATTTTTTACAAAACAATGAAAAATAGAAAAGAGACAAGTAAACGTAGAGAAAGTCTGAATATATTTTAACATTTTGAAAGATAACTGGAAAACTCAGACTTTGATATCATATATTTTAACCACATTTAAAATATGAGCAAGCAGTTTAGAATGCTAATCTTATATTTACATTGTCTTTGAATATTATTTGATAAATATCAGGCAGTTTGTATGCCTTATAACTAAACATGTGCATGTGACTAAATTCTAGGTATTTTGCAGAATGAGAAATACTAATAAATATTTTTTTGTTTTATTCATTTGCCATGCAATTTAAAAATGTTTATTGACTAAAGATCTTTCTATTAATTTCACTGAGAAACAGAAACAATTTACACACACACACACACAAAAAAACCGTGCTGTGGAGTCGATTCCGACTCACAGTGACCCTGTAGGACAGAGTAGAACTGCCCCGTAGAGTTTCCAAGTAGCGCCTGGCAGATTCGAACTGCCAACCCTTTAGTTAGCAGCTGTAGCACTTAACCACTACGCCACCAGGGTTTCCAATTTACATATACCCTCCCCCAAATCTACAAATTGCCATGCATTTGTTGCCATCTAATCTGCATTTTTTTCTTTTATAATGAATGAAGTTGTTATGCCTATCTTCACTGATTAATTTATCTCAAGAATATCTGTTGAGCATTTACTATTGTGTTCCCTATTCCCAGCAACTTTGTTGATACTGTGAGTACAAAGTTAACCTACAGACGAAAATCCCCCATGCATCTGTCAGTTTGTCATACTGTGGGGCTTGCATGTTACTGTAATGTGGGAAGCTATACCACTGGTATTCAAAATACCAGCAGTGTCACCCATGCCAGACAGGTTTCAGCTGAGCTTCGAAGAATGGGAAGAAGGACCCGACAGCCTACTTCTGAAAAGAATTAGCCGGTGAAACATTATGACTAGCAGCGGAACACTGTCTGATATAGTGCTGGAAGATGAGCCCCCCAGGTTGGAAGGCACTCAAAATATGACTCAAAGTAGAGTCAACCCTAATGACATGGATGGAGTCAAGCTTTTGGGACCTTCATTTGCTGATGTGGCATGAATCAAAAAGAGAAGAAACAGCTGCAGACATCCATTAATACTTAGAACATAGAATGTAGAAAGTATGAATCTAGGAAAATTGGAAATCATCAAAAAGGAAACGGGATGGGTAAACATCGATATCTTAGGCATTAGTGAGCTGAAATGGACTGGTATTGGCCGTTTTTAATTAGGCAATCATATGGCCTCCCATGTTGGGAATGGCAACTTGAAGAGGAATGGCATTGCATTCATTGTCAAAAAGAAAATTTCAAGATCTGTCCTGAAGTACAAAGCTGTCAGTGATAAGGTAATGTCTATACGCTTACAAGGAAGACCAGTTAATACGACTATTATTCAAATTTATGCACCAAACACAAATGCCAAAGATAAAGAAATTGAAGGTTTTTACCAACTTCTGCAGTCTGAAATTGATCGAGCATACAATCAGGATACATTGATAATTACTGATGATTGGCATGTGAAATTTGGAAACAGAGAAGAAGGAACAGTAGTTGGAAAATATGGCCTTGGTGATAGAAATGATGCCAGGGTTAGCATGATAGAATTTTGCAAGACAAATGATTTCTTCACTGCAAATATCTTTTTTCACCAACATAAACGGCAACTATATAATGAACTTCACCAGATGGAATACACAGGCATCAAATTGACTACATCTGTGAGAAGAGACAACAGAAAAGCTCAATATCATCAGTCAGAACACAGCCAGAGGCTGACTGTGGAACAGGCCATCTATTGCTCATATGCAAGTTCAAGTTGAAGCCTAAGAAAATTAGAGCAAACCTATGAAAGCCAAAGTACAACTTTGAGTATATCCCACCTGAATTTAGAGACCCTGTCAAGAATAGTTTTGATGCGTTGAACACTAATTATTGTACACCAGATGAGTTATGGAATGACATTAAAGGCATCATAAGTGAAGATAGCAAAAGGTCATTAAAAAGATAGGAGAGAAAGAAAAAATAAAATAAAAAGACCAAAAGCAACATCAGAAGAGACCCTGAAACTTTCTCTTGAAAGTCAAGTAGCTAAAATGAACAGAAGAAATGATGAAGTAAAAGAACTGAACAGATTTGAAAGGGCAGCTTGAGAAGACAAAGTAAAGTATTATAATGAAATGTGTAAAGACCTGGACTTAGAAAATCTAAAAGGAAGAACACTTATGACACTTCTCAAGCTGAAAAAAACTGAAGAAAAAATTTAAGCCTCAAGTTACCATATTGAAGGGTTTTATGAGCAAAAAATTGAACCATGCAGGAAGCATTAAAAGAAGATGGAATGAATACACAGAGTCACTGCACCAAAAAGAATTGGTGGACATTCAACTATTTCAGGAAGTAGGATGTGATCAAGAACCAATGGTACTGAAGGAAGAAGTCCAAGCAGCACTGAAGGCACTGGTGAAAAACAAGGCTCCAGATTCACAGAATACCAATACAGATGTTTCAGCAAATGGATGCAATGCTGGAATTGCTCATTCTTCTATGTCAAGAATTCGGAAGACAGCTACAAGGCCAAATGTCTGGAATAGATCCATATCTGTGCCCAGTCCAACAAAAGGTGATCCAAGGGAATGCAGCAATTATGAAACAGTACCATTAATTTCACGTACAAGTAAATTTTACTGAAGATAATTCAAAAACAATTGTAGCTGTAAATCATCAGGGAGCTGCCAGAAGTTCAAGCTGGATTCAGAAGAGGATATGGACAAAGGGATATCATTGATAATGTCAGATGGATTCTGACTGAAAGCAGCCTATATCAGAAATACGTTTAACTATATTTTATTTTTATGCAAAGGTATTTGACTACGTGGATCATAACAAATTATGCATAACATTACAAAGAATGGGAATTCCAGAACACTTAATTGTGCTCATGTGGAACTGACTCAATGACCAAGAGGCAGTTGTTTGAACAGAACAAGGCGATATAGCATGGTTTAAAATCAGGGAAGGTGTGGGTTAGGGTTGTATCCTTTCACCATACTTATTCAATCTGTATGGTGAGCAAATAATCTGAGAAGATGGACTACATGAAAAGAAGGTAGCATCAGGATTGGAGGAAGACCATTAACGACCTTTGCTAAATGCAGATGACACAATCTTACTTGCTGAAATCAAAGAGGACTTCGAGCAATTACCGATTATGATCGAAGACTAAAGCCTTCAGTATGGATTACACCTCGACATAAAGAAAACAAAAATCCTCAGAACTGGACCAATAAGCAACGTCATGATAGCTGGTAAAAAGATTGAAGTTGTCAGGGATTTCATTTTACTTCCATCCACAATCAGCACCCGTTGAAGCAGCAATTGAGAAATCAAATGACGTATTTCTTTGGTCACATCTACTGCAAAAGACATCTTAAAAAGTAAAGATGTGACTCTGAGGACCATGATACATCTGACCCAAGCCATGGTCTTTTCAATCATGTCGTATGCATGGGAAAGCTCAGCAATGAATAAGTAATGCTGAAGAAGAATTGATGAATTTGAATTGTGGTGTTGGTGATTAAAAAAAAAAACATTGCCATCAAGTCAAATATTGAATATCCCATGGACTTCCAGAAGAATAAACAAATTTGTCTTGGAAGAAGTACAGCCAGAATGCTCCTTAGAAACAAGGTGGCAACACTTCGTTTCAAGTACTTTGGACATTTTATCAGGAGGGATGAGTCCCTGGAGAAGGACATCATGCCTAGTAAAGGGTCAGGGAAAAAGAGGTACTCCCTTAATGAGATGGATTGTCACAGTGGCTACAACAATGGGTTGGTTCGAACATAGCAAGTATTGTGAGGATGGCCCAGATTTAATGGTCTGACTGAGATGGGAGGAACCCCGGAAGACAGGGCCACCGGAATTAAAACCATTCCCAAAGCCAACTCTTCAGCCAAAGATTAGAGTGGACTGCAAGCCATAAAATGATACTCGTGAAGAGTGTGCTTCTTAGTTCAGGTACATACAGGAGACTTAAATAGGCAGCTCCTGTCCAAAAGAGAAATGAGAAGGCAGAAAGCGATAGGAGATGAATGAGTGGACACGGGAAATCTGGGGTGGGAAGGGGGAGTGTGCAGTCACATTTAGAGATAGCAACTACGGTCACATAACAATGTATGTATAAATTTTTGTATGAAAAACTAATTTGAGCAGTAAACTTTCACCTAAATCACAATAAAAAAAAAAAAATACAGCCTACCCTTTTCAGGCTTTCATTTCACATTCATAATCGTATGTTATAATAAACAAGTTCTTGTTTTATGTTGTAAAATATATCCTGTTACTGTTAGTGTATTTATGTTGTATGTAAAATTTTTAATCAACTTCAAAAAATTATGAAAATATTTTGTTCCAGTCTCTCCACAAACTCTCCAACATTCATTATTTTGTGTTTTGTTTTATTGTTTAGTTTTGGTTTGCATTTCTCTAATAGCTAATGATTGTGAGCATATCCTCATGAATCTGTTAGCCACCTAAATGTCTTCTTTGGTGAAGTGCCTGTTCGTATTGTTTGCCCATTTTTTAATTGGGTTATTTTTGTTTTTGAAGTTTTACAGTATCTTGTAGAATTTACAGGTTAGACACTGATTGGATATGTTGCAGCCAAAAAAATTTTTCTTAGCCTGTAGGTTGTCTTTTTGCTCTAGTAATGAAGTCTTTTGGTCAGCATAAGTGTGTGATTTTTAGGAGCTTCCCAGTTATATTGTTTCTCTTCTGGTGTGTGTACATTGTTACTTAAGTTTTATATTCTGTTTACGCTGTGTATTAGGGCTCTTAGCATTGTTCTTAATTTTTCTTCCATGATCTTTATTGTTTTAGATTTTATATTTAGGTTTTTAATCCATTTTTAGTTAATTTTTGTGCACGGTGTGAGGTATCGGTCTTCTTTCATTTTCTTGCAGATGGATATCCAGTTATGGCAGCACCATTTGTTAAAAAGACTGTCTTTTCCCCCATTTAAAGGACTTTGAGACTTTGTCAAATATCAGCTGCTCATAGGTGGATGAATTTAAGTTTGGATTCTCAATTCTGTTCCATTGGTCTATGTACCTGTTTTTGTACCAGTACTAGGCTGTTTTGACTACTTTGGCAGTAAAATAGGGTCTAAAATCAGGTAGAGTAAGGTCTCTCACTTTATTTTTCTTCAGTAATGCTTTACTTATCCAGGGTTTCTTCCCTTTCCATGTGAAGTTGGTGATTTGTTTCTCCATCTGATTAAAATTTTTTGCTGGAATTTGGATTGGGATTGCTTTCTATCTGTAGATCACTTTGGGTAAAATCAACATCTTCACAACGTTTAGTCTTCCTATACATGAGTAAGGTATATTTTCCACTTATGTAGCTCTTTTTTGGTTTCTTGTAGTAGTGCCGTATTGTTTTCTTTATACAGGCCCTTTACATCTCAGTTAGACTTATTCTTAAGTATTTTATCTGCTTGGGATTATTGTAAATTGTGTTGATCTAGTGATTTTCTCTTTGAAGGTCTGTTTGTTGGTGTAGAGGAATTCAACTAATTTTTATGTTTATCTTGTATCCTGACACTTTGCTGAAATCTTCTATTAGTTCCAGCAGTTTTCTTGTGGATTCTTTGTAGTTTTCTGTATATAAGATCATAACATCTGCAAATAGGGATGCTCTTTATTTATTTTTCTTGCCTAATTACTCTGGCTAGGGCTTCCAACACAATGTTGAATTAGAGTAGTAATAAAGGGTGTTCTCATCTGATTCCCATTCTCAGGGGGAATGCTTTAAAGTTCTCCATTTAGGATGATGTTGGCTATTGGCATTATGTAAATACCCCTTATTATGTTGAGGAATTTTCCTTCTATTCCTATTTTGCTGAGAGTTTTTATCATGAATGGGTGTCGAACTTTGTCAAACACCTTTTCTGCATCAATTGATAAGATCGTGTGGTTCTTGTCTTTTATTTATGTGATGGATTACATTGACACCATGTTTTTTCTAATGTTGAACCCTCCCTCCATACCTGGTATGAATCCCACCTGGTCATGGTGAATTATTTTTGTTGATATGTTGTTGAATTCTATTGGCTAGAATTTTGTTGAGGATTTTTGTGTCTATGTTGTGGTTACCTTAATATTTATCTCTATTTTTCAAAGTTTAAACCAATCTTTTATTTTCTTATATTGCTCTGACTTCCTCTCCATATGAAAGATCTATGACTACATTATTTATTCCCTCTTTTTTGTTTTAATGTTGTCATCTTTTACATATTGATGTCTCTGTTTCCTATTTTCAGTGTTTTAGCTTTGATATATTTTTGTGACTTCCCTAACTGGGTTGATATCTGGTTGTTCTGTCCTGTGTTCTAGTTTTGGGTTGTTATCTGATGTTATTAATTTTCTAACTGGAGGACTCCTTTCAGTATTTCTTGTAATTTTGGTTTCGTTTTTACAAATTCCTTAAACTTTTGTTTGTCTGTAAATGCTCTAATTTTGCCATCATATTTGAGAGACAGTTTTGCTGGATATATAATTCTTGGCTGGTATTTTTTTTTTTTTTCCTTAAAGGATTTATGTATGTTATCCCATTGCCTTCTTGACTGCATGGTTTCTGTTGATTAGTCAGAGTTTAGTCTTATAAGCTCTCCTTTGTAGATGAATTTTGTTATATCCCAAGCTGATAGTAAAATTCTCTCTTTATCTTTGGTTTTGGCAAGTTTGATTGCAATATGTCTTGGTGACTATCTTTTGGGATCTACCTTGTGTTGAATCAATAAGCTTCTTGGACATATATCCTCTCATCTTTAATGATATCAGGGAAGTTTTCTGTCAACAAATCTTCAACAATTCTCTTTGTATTTTCTGTTATCCCTGGTGCTGTGGTACTCTGAACACTTGTAGGTTATTCCTCTTGATATAGTCCTATATAATCCTTAGGGTTTCTTCATTTTTTAAAATTAGTTTATCTGATTTTTTTCTCAGATAAGTTGGTGTCAATGCTTTATCTTCATTCTCACTAATTCTGAGTTCCAATTCCTCTATTCTGCTCTTATAATTTGATTGAATTGTCTAATTCTGAAATTTTATTGTCAATCTTTTGGATTTCTGTTTTCTGTCACTCTACGGACTTTTGTAGCCTATGAAATTTGTTATTATGCTCTCATATAACCTTCTTAAGTTCCTCTGTTGCTTTGTCTGTGTGTTCCTTGGCTTGGTCTGCATTTTCCTGATCTCCTTCCTGATCTCTTGAAGTGCTCTGTATATTAATCTTTTTAATTCTACCTCCAGTAATTCAAGGTATTATCTGCCTCCAGAATGTTTCTTGGTTCTTTGTTTTGGTCTTTTGCTGAAGCCATCATGGTCTGCCTCTTTAAGAGATTCGATATTGACTGTTGTCTGCAAGCCACCAATGTTATTATATTTATTTATTTTATGTTTGCTTACTGTATCCTAGTGTCTTGATGTGTTTTATTTTGTTTTGATAGGCTGGTCATGTGAGCTATTTTGATTATTGACATCTCCGAAGCTCTCATATCCTGTCATCAGGTGGTTAGATCTGTTACTAGGTATGCAAGTCCAGGAGTCCATTTACTTTCCTTGTGTGGATTCAGCTCAGGTGACCAGGTTGTCAGTCACCAAGTGTGTGGTGCAAGCTTTCACCTACAGTCTTAGACAGGCAGGGGTGATTGGAGTAGGCACAGGTATCTGGCTGCAGTAGGGGGTTATGTGCTGAGCAAGGCAGAAGGTGATGGCTGCCCCTGAGTGTCGGGGTGGAAGGTATGTCCCTGTTTCCTAGAGTGTACAGGCAGGTGGGTTTTGCAGCTGGATTTTGAGTACCCAATACTGTTGGTGTAAGGACTGGCAAGGCACACTTATTCTTGGACTCTTGTTGCAGGTGGCTAGGTGGAGTAGGTGGAGCCACCAGTCCTCAGGCCTCTGGTGTGGGTAGATGATGATCCTGCTTAATGGGTAGGGCATAGTCAAATGTCACGAATCTGCCACTCCCCTTTATAACTGTTGCAGTTGAAAATAAGTTTCATGTATATATCCTGTTGTACTGTGCTAATTAGGGTCTATGCTGTTGAAATAGGCCTACATAGGTCTATGCTGGAGTGAAAGGCATTCAATATCTGTTGAATCCCTTATGTCTGTGCCTACGCAAAGGGACTGTGCCTACCTTAATTTTCCAGCTTAGGGGAGGTGCCAGATTGTTCTTTTTTCCCCTCTTTGTTAATTTGTTCCTCTTCCAAAGCGGGGAGAATGTCTTGGGGCATTTGATGGGTCCTGCTTCTGGCCCAGGTGGTGCAGCAATTGCTGAACCTGGACCAGGACCAGGAGCAGAGTGAGAAGGGGGCTGGTAAGTGGGAGAGAGGTACTTCCCAGAGGGTAAAGGGTTTTTTTGATCCATAAGATAGGGTAGACCCTTGTACTTATTGTTTGCCAATTCAGAGACACTTCTCCCTGGTGCCAGGGGCTTGAGGAGACTTTCCACCACTCAGTTTCTTGCAATGTGGAAAACAGATCCTGATCCAGCCTGAGGGGTGCAACCTAGGTTAGGTCTGGCAAATCCTTGTTGCTTCTGAACTGTCTCTTCCTCTCTCTGCCACTCAGTCCAACTCCTCAACTTTGTCTTTGATGTTCAGGACTCCTAGATTGTCATATATAGTGGATTCACTTGTTTTTTCTGGTCTTTGCTGTAAGAGGGACCACAGTGAGTGTCTGACTACTCCACCATCTTGGCTCAGCCCTCTGCAGTTTTAACAAACATAACTGACAAAAAGATTATACAGGAATACAGAAAGCACTTACAAATCAATAAGCAAATTAAAAAAAAAGTGATATAAATATTGACAAAACACATAAATAGGCATTCCAGACATGTAGATACCAAAATGGTCAATAAACATTTGGAAAGGAGCCCCACCACATTAGCATGTTGTTGTTGTTAGGTGCCATCGTGTTGGTTCCAACTCATAGCGATAATATAGGATGGGGTAGAACTGCCCCATAGAGTTTCTAAGGAGCAACTGGTGGATTTGAACTGCTGACCTTTTTGGTTAGTGGCCTTAGCATGCCATAGCTCTTAACCACTGCACCATCACAGCTCCTCCCACTTTAGCATACGGGAATGCACATTAAAACCATGATGAGATACAACTGTTCTTGCCCCAAAAGAGCAAAAATTAAATATTATCATAACATGATGTCTTAGCAATCATGTATGACTATGATTATTACTATGCAATGCTGGTAGAAGCATAACGTATGCCCATATTTTAGAAATATTTGGTATTACACAAAACAGTTCAACATGTGCATACCTTATAACCCAGCATTTCTGCTCTCACCATGTATCCACAAGAAACATGGTTATGTACACTAGAGACACATACAAGAATGTTAGAAGTAGCATTATTCATAATAGTGAAAACTAGAAGTAACCTAAATATTCACCACTGTTATAGACAAATAAATTCTGGTATTCTGTAAAATGCAGTATTATTCTGGAATGAAATGGACTAAACTATAGCCACATGCAACAATAACAACGAATCACACACGTGTAATTTTGAGGCAAAGAGGCCGTGGAGAAAACAGTAACATTATACGATTCTACTCATAAAATGCAAAAAAAGTGCCTAAATGAAACAACTAAACAGAAATAATGAGAATGTCAACAAAACGTGAAAAATTTAACCAATGTCACCGATCACTGGAAGAGGAGCAGGTTTTGCTGTATGGATTTTCACATGTGCACATGAAAATAACGGTGCCTGTGTATGCATTTCTTAGGTGTAAATATGTAAAGAAAAGAAAGTGATTACCATAATGTCTGGATGTTTCTTATTTTTGGAAGGAGGTAAAAGACAATGATTAGGAAGGGACTGGGGGGATGATATGTTCAATGCTAGCAGATTTCCTCTTGTGATTTGTGTCAGCATATCAGTGCATTTTTTTAAAAAATTAATTGGGTTTTGCACTTTCTTTGTGAATTTTTATGTATGTGTACCATAATTTTACAATGAAAATTGTCTAAAACTTAAATTGTTTGAAAATAACCGGTTCTTTATAAAGAAATGTATTTGACAAAAAACTTTCCAATTCTATTAAAAAAAAAAAAAGTTGAATAGAGTTCACGCCAACTCATGGTAGACCCACATTTGTCAGATTAGAACTGCTCCATGGAGTTTTCCATGGCTGATTTTTTTCAAAAGTTGATAGCCAGGCCTTTCGTCTAAGGTGTCCCAACACAGATGCAATCCTCCAAATTTTTGGTTAGGAGTCAAGTGTGTTAACTCTTTGTATCGACAAGGATTCCCACGTTCCATTTATTTTATATTTTCAAAAAGTGTACTTCTTTTTTCTTTTTTTTTATTTTAGCAATATGCAATATGTAAAAAAAGCAAAAGTACTCTGTTAAATCTCTCCTCACCCTCACAGACATACAGGAGGGAGTGGCATGTGTACAGTTGAGTAGACACATTACAATTTTATACAAAGTGTGAGCATATGCTATATTGAAAATGAGACATTATCATTAACAGAAGGAAATAGCTAAGGTAGTCGTCTGACTACCTGGGAAATAATTTATTCCACTTGGAAAGAACAGTCAGATTATGCCTCCTGTTTTCCAGAGAAAATAAGGAGTCTAGTCAGTGTGACTGGAGCAGACAAGTCAAGTAGAGAATCATGGGAAATGAGGTTACACAGTATCAAATCATTTAAGGCCTTATGGGGTAGGCAACTGCCTTATAATACAAGTAAAGACATTGCTTTACTTTGAGTGAAATCAGGAGAACTTAAAGGACTTTGAGCATAGAGGGGAAGCAAATATGATTTAGGTTTTTAAAATGTTACTCTGGCTGATGTATTGAAAACAGATTATTGATGGGATGGCAGGAATTTTGAATGTTAGGTTGAAAAAAAAAAAAAAGGACCTGTCTGAGTAAGTTGACTTTCAGGGAGAGGATCTTGTTCTCACTCAAATGCAGTTCTTAAGCCCAATGATATTCTTCAGAAAAGCCCATCTTCTTTCAGGTAAAGTAGAAACTTCCTAATAATATCACTTGGAGTATATTTGCCTCAAGATAAAAATGATCCATTTCTAAAGTGTCTTGTTCATTGTCATGGATTGAATTGTGTCCCCCAACACAATTCAATCCATGACAATTTGGTAAGGCCATGATTCCCAGTATTGTGGGGTTGTCCTCAATTTTGTGATTGTAATTTTATGTTAAAGAGGATTAGGGTGGGATTGTAACAGAGGTACTAAGGTCACAACCCTGATCTAATGTAAAGGAAGCTTTCCTGGAGTGTGGCCTGCACCACCTTTTATCTCACAAGAGATAAAAGGAAAAGGAAGCAGGAGAGAGTGAAACCTCTTACTAACAAGAATGTAGTGCCAGGAGCAGAGAGCGTCCTTTGGACCCAGAGTTCCTGTGTGTAGAAGCTCCTAGTCCAGGGGGAGATTGATGACAAGGACCTTCCTCTAGAGCTGACAGAGAAAGAAAGCCTTTCCCTGGAGCTGGTACCCTGAATTTGGACTTTTAACCTCTTATACTGTGGAGAATAAACTTCTGTTTGTTAAAGCCATCCACTTGTGATAGTTCTGTTATAGCAGCAATAGATAACTAAGACATTCATAAAAAATGAATCAGTGTTTTCTTCTAATAAGACGTGTGCAGCTCCAGCTATGTAGTAGGGATTACAAGCACCTGTCAATCCGAAGCTCAACCCGCTTGAGAGAGAAAGGCCCTGGCCTGGTAGTTGACTTAATGCATTCAACTGCACTACCCACTACATTGCAATACACCAATATTTGCTCAGATGAAATGCAGAATAAGAGAAATGGTTCTTGTGTTTTCTATTATAAAGAAAATATTTTGTGGTTAGTGTTTTTTACAATTTAGCTTCTATTTCTAAAAGATCAAAAGTAATGATCAAAAGCAAAGAAGACAGACAAAAATATAAGAGAAATTGGAAAAAGTAAACAAAAAGCACAACCCATTACCACATAGTCTTAATAAGCAAACTATGTTATCTTTGCATATTTGCATATTTTTTAAAAAATGCTGTTGTAGAGCCCTGATTTTTTCCATAGTTAATGCTTTATATGTGCTTTGGATGTTGCCACATTATCTTTCACACTTTTTTTAAATTGTATAATATTCAATTAAATGGGTATAACATACTTAGACTTTCATCTTTATAAAAACTGACAAGCTCTGTAAAGACCATATTCTGCAGCATCTTACATATTAACATGTTATGGATATTTAGTTACATTGAACATATTCAATTCAAGCACTTTCCCTCTGTCTTCTGATATTTATATCTAATTTTTAATATTGAGGATTCTGGAAGACAACAGATGTTCACAATTAATTCCTGGAAATTAGAACAGCAGTGTCAGGCTGATCTGCCTGGTATGAAGTTTTGCAATGTCTAGGCGTATCCTTTATGATTCTATGAGACAGAATTTTTCAAATGCAGCTTTTAGCTGCAAATAATAGAAATAGATTTGGATGAAATTTAATCAGAAATAAATTACCTGAGACGATATCCAATATCTCAGAGAATCAATTAGAAACATGATATTTAGTTTCCTAGTGACTTTGAAGATCAGAAATGTTTTGACAAATAGTTCTGGAGTCTAGAAGTCCCAACTCAGAGCATTGGCTCTAGGGGAAGTTTCTTCTGTCTTTGAGCTTGTAGTTGCTGCCAGCAATCCTTGGTGTTCCTGGTCAAGTAGATATTCCCGCCTCTGTCATCATATGGTGTCTGTCTTCCCCCTGTGTGGATACTTCTCCTAGCCTTTTTTCTCTTTTATAAGACACCAGTCAGAGGGGATTAAGTTTAGGATAGCCCCATTAACATAACAAAAAAATGTCTACTTCCATACAGGATCACAGCCACAAGTGCAGGGATTAAGACTTCAACATATCTTTTTTGAGTACACAGTTCAATCTATAGCAAACATAGGACCAATTCCACACAGCAAGTTGGAAACAAGGGATTGTGGGCAGTAGAAAAATAACATAGTCGTGATGCTGCGTACCCATCATGCTGTCAATGCTGCCGGTCTCTCACTGCCTTAATACCACCATTTCTCATGTGTCTCTGTGACTTTGCATAATTGCTTTAAGGTTCAGACTGATAGGTAGCAGAATCTGATTGATAAAATGTCAGACACTAACATCAAGGGATAAAGGAAGAAATTTCTGGCCCCCATTGTATTTTCTTTGGGAGATGTATAGTTGACAAAAACAAGTGTCCTTTATGGGAAGAAAGAACTTAAGACTGAGTTTCATATAATAAAATAATGTTAGTAAGAAAGTGTCATGTCAATATACAAAGCTTAGAGTTTTGAATGTAGCCAATGAAGAATCATAGCTATATTTTAAACAAAATAAGTAACTTTATTAGAATTATATTTTAGAAATTTGGCAACAAGATATACTGTAGTGCTGCAGCTCTGAGATTCAGTGACTAGAGAATTCGTATGATTCATAATATTTCTAATAACAGATGATAATTTTCTTAACCAGACTAGTGTTGCTGGAGTTAGGAGAATAAAAAGGAAGGAATGGATGTGAGAGTCATTCAAGAAGTGAATTTGGAGAATTTAGTAACTTAATGGATGTAAGAAATAATGGAGGTATATGACTCAGAGATAAATGATAAATTTCTCAACTTTACTAAGTTGAGATGCTGTTAAAAGATAATCAATTCAGCTTAGAGCCCACCAATCTGAAATAAATTGGACATTCAAAAATTGTAAAATATTGATCTAGATTTTGAAAGTCCAGTTTTGAACGTCTTTAACATATGAATCACTAATTTTCAAGGGATAGTTAGAGCAAGATAAAGCAGTAAAACAATTATGTTTCCTGCTGTTCTTCACATGATGGTAGATAGATGATAACCGGTTTGAACTACGCTGTTGTTTAATTCTGCCTCATGTTTCATCAAAGAGATTTTTCAAAGATCCATTGTATGAAAATATTCTCTAAAATACTTATATAAATTTGCAAATATTAATATATTAAGCTTTAGTCAAACTCTCAAGTAAATCTAACAATAAATCAGGCCTATTTTATCAACTGTAGTTTAAGCATTTTAAAATAACATAAAATTACTTGAAGTGAAGCTAAGGCCATTTCCATAGTGACTGATTTTTTTTTTTCAATTAATATTACCAATGAAATGTGTTTGTCTTAAAAAAGTCCCAAATGCTATGAATGAGTGAACAGGGTTATGGCCTAGATTCAATTGGCATTTCTCTTGCAAGCCAATTCTACAATCACGGCAACCCCTGGAAGGCACTTCTTACATTGGATTCGAGCCTGGTTTACTCAGATTCAAGCCAACTAATTGCTGGGACAACAGATGGGTCTATTCAATTGATGTGCCTATCTGCCAAATAAGGTAAAATAAATAAAAGCATCAAACTAAAAGAAAAAAAAAAAAAAAGAAACTACCCCCAAAATAAATGCTTGATCAAGTTAGACATAGCAGTATATATGATTTCAGTGATTCTCTTCTTCATCTTTCTTAATTGTAACTTATTAGAAAGAGGAACTTGTCTGGGTTGGGTAAGAAGTTTGCATGTTAATCTTTGAAAAATCCTGCTGTAGGGAAAAAACCAAAAAAACTCACTGCCGTAGAGTCGATTCCAATTCATAGGGAAGGATGGTGTAAATCTAACAAATAAAAGTAAATAAGTCTAAACCAACATTGCCAAGAATAATTAAGTAAACATCACTTTACTCCATTATTTTTTGTGTTTTAATTATAGTTAAATTATAATTTAAACCATAATAGAAATATGAAAGTCAGTGAGCATGGCACAGTGGTTCTAATAATGTGTTAGACATTTTTTTTTTTTTTTGCATTTGAAACTCTTTTGAGCATCTTATGAAGGATTAATTTCCTTAGCAAAATGGTTAATCGTACCCTCTCTCTAATTTTTTCATGTAACTTCAAGTGAGACAAATGTTCTGT
The DNA here is from genome assembly GCF_030014295.1 of Loxodonta africana. NCBI lineage: Eukaryota > Metazoa > Chordata > Mammalia > Proboscidea > Elephantidae > Loxodonta > Loxodonta africana. The sequence continues at coordinate 93,515,004 of NC_087346.1, forward strand.
GATGGTCATTCAATTGTCCTTGGCTCCAGTCAGACATCATTCATTTACCCGACTAAGTCTGAAAATTCAAAAATAAGTATCCTAAATTAACTGCGTAGGGTCCTAGCTCATTTTTAGCTAGTCACAAAGGTAATAGCGGCGAGGGAGTACTCTGTATTCGTCTGGCTGTTTTTTTTTTTGTTTTTTTTTTTTGTTTTTTTTCCATAAAAGGGGTCTATAGTTAGAAAGCAACAGCAACAACAAAAAGGGTTAAGGCAACATCCTTGGGTTCTGTTCAAAATACTGTGAACCAGCTAGAGCTACTCCAATTTATCTCAATTATGCATGAACATATATGAACCCTTTGCTAAGGACTCTTACTATAAAGCAATAAAGCTGATTTTTGTTAGTTTCTTGAGGATTCAGGATAATCACCTATTAGTAGTACAGGCAACAAGATTTATTGCATTCCATGAATATATCAAGAGTTATCTGCTTATTATCAGGTCACTACCTTCTAACACTAATGCTTAAGACTTGTGTAAGATTTCCAAAAAGAAGCTTGGGTAACTTCTTATAATTGTCATTGTAAATCACACTCTTATTTGAACATAAAAATATCCAAGAATTTTAGATACTTTTCATTAAATATTACATTTAAAAATTTCATATTCGTTATTGCCTAATTTCCAATTTGTTATTGACACCACCCTTATAAAAGTTGAAGTGCTGAATAATCATGATACATTATCCATTCTCCATATTTGTGCTGTTTCACAATATTTGCTAGAAGAAAATTTTATTGTTTCACAAAAACAGAAAATAAATGACATTACAAAAAGTAATGTCATTTTTAAAATAAGTTTTGAATTAAAAATAAGATTTTTCATAGAAATTGTAATAAATATAATTGAATTAAAAGAATTTGTCAGTTACTACAGAGATTATATTCATATTCTTATCCATGTTTCTTAATTTAAGACAATGATGATTATTTACATTAAAATATAATGACCTTTCCTCAATATTTTTCTAAAATATTAGTGAAAATCTACTCTTCAGCTATGCTCCTATGAGTAAGTAGTCAAAATGGGAAAAAGTAATTAAATCCCTTTAATATAACAACAGCAAAAAAAAAAAAAAAAAAAAAAAAGCCTTAAATCTGGATTAAATAATTATCTTCTAAGAGAAATTATTTGACTGATTTTTTTTTAATTAATATTTCTTATGCATGCACTAAATGCCATAAAATCTTGGAGTATACTTACAAAACATTTTATCAAGAAATGTAAGCATTTTGTTACATTCTTCAAAGTATTTTCATAAATTATAACAGATACTATCAACATCCCCGTGTGTCTGTCATTTTGACGTACTGTGGGGGCTTGTGTGTTGCTGTGATGCTGGAAGCTATGCCACTGGTATTCAGATACCAGCAGGGTCACCCACCGAGGACAGGTTTCAGCTGAGCTTCCAGATGAAGACAGGCTAGGAAGAAGGACCCGGCAATCTACTTCTGAAAAGCACTAGCCAGCGAAAATCTTATAAGTAGCAACAGAACACCGTCTGGTATAGTGCTGGAAGATGAGCCCCCTAGGATGGAAGGCACTCAAAAGATGACTGGGGAAGAGCTGCCTCCTCAAAGTAGAGTCGACCTTAATGATATGGATGGAGTGAGGCTTTTGGGACCTTCATTTGCTGATGTGGCATGACACAAAATGAGAAGAAACAGCTGCAAACATCTATTGATAATCGGAACCTGGAATGTACGAAGTATGCATCTAGGAAAATTGGAAATCATCAAAAATTAAATGGAACACATAAACATTGATATCCTAGGCATTAGTTAGCTGAAATGGACTGGTATTGGCCATTTTGAATCAGACAATCATAAAGCCTACCATGCTGGGAATGACAACTCAAAGAGGCATGGTGTTGCATTCATCGTCAAAAAGAACGTTTCAAGATCTATCCTGAACAACACAACGCTGTCAGTGATAAGATAATATCCATATATCCACAACAAAGACCAGTTAATACGACTATTATTCAAATTTACACACCAACCACTAGGGCCAAAGATGAAGAAATAGAAGATTTTTATTACCTGCTACAGTCTGACATCGATTGAACATGCAGTCAAGATGCACTGATAATTACTGGCAACTGGAATGCAAAAGTAGGAAACAAAGAAGAAGGATCAATAGTTGGAAAATATGGCCTTGGTGACAGAAACAATGCTGGAGATCAAATGATAGAATTTTGCAAGACCAACAACTTCTTCATTGCAAATACCTTCTTTCACCAACTTAAACGGCAACTATACACATGGACCTCACCAGATGGAACACACAGAAATCAAATTTACTACATCTGTGGAAAGAGACGATGGAAAAGCTCAATATCATCAGCCAGAACAAGGCCAGGGCTGACTGTGGAACAGACCATCAATTGCTTATACGCAAGTTCAAGCTGAAACTGAAGAAAATCAGAGCAAGTCCACGAGAGCCAAAATATGACCTTGAGTATATCCCACCTGAATTTAGAGACCATCTCAAGAATAGATTTGATGCATTGATCACTAGTGACTGAAGACCAGACGAGTTATGGAATGACATTAAGGGTATCATCCATGAAGAAAGCAAGAGGTCACTGAAAAGACAGGAAAGAAAGAGAAGGCCAAGGTGAATGTCAGAGGAGACTCTGAAACTTGCTCTTGAACGTTGAGCAGCTAAAGCAAAAGGAAGAATTGATGAAGTAAAAGAACTGAACAGAAGATTTCAAAGGGTGTCTCGAGAAGACAAAATAAAGTATTATAATGACATGCTCAAAGAGTTGGAAATGGAAAACCAAAAGGGAAGAACACTCTCGGCGTTTCTCAAGGTGAAAGAACTGTAGAAAAAATTCAAGCCTCGAGTTACAATAGTGAAGGATTGCATGGGGTAAATATTAAATGATGCAGGAAGCATCAAAAGAAGATGGAAGGAATACACAGAGCCATTATGCCAAAAAGAATTAGTTGATGTTCAACCATTTCAAGAGCAGAACATGATCAGGAACCAATGGTACTGAAGGAAGAAGTCCAAGGTGCTCTGAAGGCATTGGCAAAAAACAAGGCTCCAGGAATTGATGGAATATCAATTGAGATGTTTCAAAAAGCAGATGCAGCGCTGGAGTTGCTCACTCGTCTATGCCAAGAAATCTGGAAGACAGCTTCCTGGCCAACTGATTGGAAGAGATCCATATTTATGCCTATTCCCTAGAAAGGTGATCCAACCAAATGTGGAAATTATAGAACAATATTATTAATATCACACACAAGCAAAATTTTGCTGAAGATCATTCAAAAATGGCTGCAGCAGTACATTGACAGGGAACTGGCAGAAATACAGGCTGGTTTCAGAAGAAGCCGTGGAGCTAGGGATATCAATGCTGATGTCAGATAGATACTGGCTGAAAGCAGAGAACACCAGAAGGATGTTTATCTCTGTTTTATTGACTATGCAAAGGCATTTGACCGTGGGGATCATAACAAACTATGGATAACACTGCGAAGGATGGGAGTTCCAGAACACTTAGTTGTGCTCATGAAGAACCTTTACATAGATCAAGAGACAGTTGTTCGGACAGAAGAAGGGGATACTGATTGGTTTAAAGTCAGGAAAGATGTGCATCAGGGTTGTATTCTTTCACCATACCTATTTAATCTGTATGCTGAGCAGATAGTCTGAGAAACTGGATTATATGAAGAAGAACAGGGCATCAGGATTGGAGGAAGACTCGGTAACAACTTGCATTATGCAGATGACACAACCTTGCTTGCTGAAAGTGAAGAGGACTTGAAGCACTTACTAATGAAGATCAAAGACCACAGCCTTTAGTACGGATTACACCTCAACATAAAGAAAACAAAAATCCTCACAACTGGACCAAAGAGCAACATCATGGTAAACACAGAAAAGATTGAATTTGTCACGGATTTCATTTTACTTGGACCCACAATCAACAGCCATGGAAGCAGCAGTCAAGAAATCAAAAGACGCAGTGCATTGGGCAAATCTGCTGCAAACTACCACTTCAAAGTGTTGAAGAGCAAAGATGTCACCCTGAAGACTAAGGTGCGCCTGACCCAAGCCTTGGTATTTTCAATCTCATCATATACATATGAAAACTGGACAATGAATAAGGAAGACTGAAGATTTGACACCTTTGAATTGTGGTGTTGGCAAAGAATATTGAATATACCACGGACTGCCAAAAGAATGAACAAATCTGTCTTGGAAGAAGTGAGGCCAGAATGCTCCTTAGAGAAGGATGTCAAGGCTGTGTCTTACACACTTTGGACATGTTATCAAGAGGGATGAGTTCCTGGAGGAGGACATCATGCTCGGCAGAGTACAGGGTCAGGGGAAAAGAAGAAGACTCTCAACGAGGTGGATTGACACAGTGGCTGCAACAATGAACTCAAGCATAAAAACAATTGTAAGGCTGGCACAGGACTGGGCAGTGTTTGGTTCTGTTGTGCATAGGGTCGCTATGAATCGGAATTGACTCGATGGCACCTAACAACAACAACAAATTTGGAGGAATTGTGCTTCCTCTGCCTATAACTTTAAGTTCTTTAAGACTTGTAATTTTGGTTCCTGGTGTGGGGTTGTGGGTGGTGGGAGGAGCTTCTACTAGAAAGTGAAGAAGAAAAGTTGAAAATATTGGCAGGGAAAATGACTCTGATCATCATAAGCAAGTAAGGTCATTAATATATGCATAGTGGGGCAAAGGAGAAATGTATTTAGGACCTAAGTTTAAGTAAAATGACTCTTGGCACTCCTATGTCCATTGCAACTAAAAATCGGTAAGCACAGCAATCACAGCCTGATAAGGGGATGATATCAAGAGCTCAGAACCCTCAGTAATGTGGGTCTTACTCACCCATTGGGGAGAGCCAAGTAAACCAGCAGAAATTCTGCTATTCGATGTGATGATAATTGCAGAATTCAAGGTGGAGGAAGTGTAAGTTATGACCTCCAGATCAGATGTGCAAGTGGGGTACTTAAATTACTCTAAAACCCAACTTCTTGTAAGTTCTCCTAGAAATTTGACCAAACAATCTTGGAGAATCTGTAACTGACGTGAATTGAGAATGTGAGGAACAAGTACACCTGAGCAGACTGTATTGGATGCTGTTCCTCTTTACTGCCAGGTGTACCCATCACCTCAGACGCTGTGAGCATTGACTTCTAATGACTTCCCTTTCTTTTGATGCTTCTTTTACTAACAAAGAGGAGCCGTGGTGGCACAGTGGTTAAGAGCTCAGCGGCTAATCAAAAGATCAGCAGTTGAAATACATCACCTACTCCTTGGAAACACTATGGGGTAGTTTTACTCTGTCCGATAGAATCCATATATACCATGGACTGCCAAAAAAATGAACAAATCTGTCTTAGAAGAAGTACAGCCAGAATGCTCCTTAGAGGCAAAGATGGCGAGACTGCATCTTACATACTTTGGACGTGTTGTCAGGAGATTAGTCCCTGGAGAAGGACATTATGCGTGGCAGAGTACAGGGTCGGGGAAAAGAGAAAGACCCTCAACGGGGTGGATTGACACAGTGGCTGCAACAATGAGCTCAAGCATAACAACGATTGTAAGGATGGCTCAGGACCAGGCAGTGTTTCGTTCTGTTGTGCATAGGGTCATTATGAGTCGGAATCGACCTGACGGCACCTAACAACAACCACACAGAATCGCAATGAGTCGGAATCTACATGGTCGCAACAAGTTTGGTTTCGTTTGGTTTTGCTAAGAATTATTTTGGTTTCTAAAGGGCCAACACAACTGGGTTGAGTCAGTTTCAACTCATAGTGACCCTATGACAGAGTAGAACTGAAAAGACAGGAGAACTGCCCTTATTGTTATTGTTATTAGGTGCCATCAAGTTGGTTCCAAGTCATAGCAAACCAACATACAAAAGAATGAAACTGCCCCGTTCTGCACCATCCTCACAGTAATTGCTATACTTAAGCCCATTGTTGCAGCCACTGTCTCAATCCATATCCTTGAGGGTCTTCCTCTTTTTCACTGACCTTCTACTTTTCCAAGCATAATATCCTTCTCCAGGGACTAATCCCTCCTGATAACACATCCAAAGTATGTGAGACATAGTCTTGCCATCTTCTGGCAGTCCATAGTATATTCAGTATTCTTTGCCAACATTACAACTCAAAGGTATCAATTCTTCTTCAGTCTTCCTTATTCATCATCCAGCTTTCACATGCATTTGAGGCGATTGAAAGCACCAAGGCTTCTTGGGTCAGGTACACCTTAGTCTTCAAGGTAACTTCTTTGTTTTTTAACACTTTAAAGAGGTCTTTTGCAGTGGATTTGTCCAATGCAAAGTGTCTCTTGAATTCTTGACTGCTGCCTCCATGGATGTTGATAGTGGATCCAAGTAAAATGAAATCCTTGACAACTTCAATCTTTTCTCTGTTTGTTATAATGTTCCTTATTGGTCCAGTTGTGAGAATTTTTGTGTTCTTTTTTATTTAATTGAGCTTTAAGTGAAAGTTTAGAGTTCAAGTTAGTTTCTCATACAAAAATTTATACACACATTGTTATGTGAGCCTAGTTACTCTCCCTATAATGTGACAATGCACTCCTCCTTTCCACCCTGGATTTCCCATGCATTCAACTGGCTCCTGTCCCTTTTTACCTTCTCATCTCATCTCTGAGCAGGAGTTGTCCATTTAGTCTCATGTATCTACTTGAGGTAAGAACCATTCTCTTTATGAGTGTCATTTTATGTCTTATAGTCCAGTCTAATCTTTGTCTGAAGAGTTGCTTTCAGTAATGGTTTTAGTTCTGGGCTAACAGAGTCTGGGGACAATGTCTTCTGGGTTTCCTCCAGTATCAGCCAGACCATTAAGTGTGGTCTTTTTACTAGAATTTGAGTTCTGTACCCCATTTTCTTCTGCTCCGTTAGGGACTCTGTTGTATTCCCTGTCAGAGTGGTCATCTAGTTCTGGTCTCAGGCTGATGGGGCCTCTGGTTTATGTGGCCCTTTCTGTCTGTTGGGCTAATATTTTCCTTTTGTCTTTGGTGTTCTTCATTTTCCTTTGCTCCAGGTGGTTTGGAACCAATTGATGCATCTTATATGGCCTCTTGCTAGCTTTTAAGACCCCAGACGCCACTCACCAAAATGGGTTGCAGAACATTTTCTGAGTAAAATTTTTTATGTCAGTTGACCTAGCTGTCCGCTGAAACCATGGTTCCCAGACCCCTGCCTGCACTGCTCTGTCCCTTGAAGTGTTTGGTTGTATTCGAGAAACTTCTTAGCTTTTGGTTTAGTCCAGTTCTGCTGACTTCCCCTGTATTGTGTGTTGCACTTCCCTTCACCTAAGATAATTCTTACCTAGTTAGTGAGTACCCCTCTACTCCCTCCCTATCCTCGTAACCACCAAAGAATGTTTTCTGCTGTGTTTAAACCTTTTCCTTAGTTCTTATAATAGTGGTCTCATACAATATTTGTCCTTTTGCAACTGACTAATTTCAGTCAGCATAAAGCCTTCCAGATTCGTCCATGTTGAGATGTTTTGAGGATTCATGAGTGTTCTTTATCTTTGCTTTGTTTTCTATTGTGTGAATATGTCATAATTTGTTTACCCATTCGTCTGTTGATGGGCACTTAGGCTGTTTCCATCTTTTTTGCTGTTGTGAACTTTGCTGCAATGAACATGAGTGTGCATATATCTATTTGTGGGAGGGCCCTCATTTCTCTAGGATGCATTTCAAGGAGTGGGATTGCTGGATCATATGGCATATTTGTTTCTAGCTTTTTAAGGAAGGGCCCAATCAATTTCCAAAATGTTTGTACCATTTTACATTCTCACCAGCAGTGTATAAGTGTTGTAGTCTGTCCACATCCTGTCCAACATTTATTGTTTTGTGTTTTTTACATTAATGGTAGCCTCGTTGAGGTGAGATAGCATCTCATTGTGGTTTTACTTTGCTTTTCTCTAATAGCTAATGATTGTGACCACTTCCTCATGAATCTGTTAGCCGCCTGAATGTCTTATTTGGTGAAATGCCTATTCATATTCTTTACCCATTTTTTAATCAGTTTATCTGTGTTTCTGTTGTTGAAGTTTTGCAGGATCTTGTAGAATTAGAGATTAGGCCCTGATTGGATATGTTGTAGTGAAAAGTTTTTTCTGTCTCTCATGGAAAGTGGTGTGTTGACGTCTCCTACTGTCATGGTGGAGCTGTGTATTTCTCTTTTCAAAAATGTTAAGTTTTTTTTTTTTTTTTTAATGTATTTTGGAGCCCTGCTGTTGGGTGCATAAATATTTATTATGGTTATGTTCTCCTGATATATTGGCCCTTTCATCATTATATAGTGCCCTTCCTTATCCTTTATGGTGGATTTTACTTTAAAATCTATTTTGTCAGAAATTAATATTGCCACTCCTGCTCTTTTTTGATTGTCATTTGCTTGATATAATTTTTTCCATCATTTGAGTTTTATTTTGTTTGTGTCTTTGAGTCTAATCTGGGCCTCTTGTAGGCAGCATATAGACTGATAGTTTTTTTTTTTTTTTTTTTAATGCATTCTGCCACTTTCTGTCTCTTTATTGGTGCAATTAGTCCATTTATATTCAATGTAATTATTCATTTGTATAAGTTTAGTGCTGTCATTTTGATGTTTTTTTTTTGTGTGTATGCATTGTTGAGTTTCTTTATTTCACTTAATATTCTGTGCTGAGTCATTTTTCTTTATGTATTTTTGTTATTGTTGATTTTGTATTTGTGGAGTCTTTATGCTTTTCTTGTCTTTTATTTTGCTGTGCAGGATTATTAGTTTCCTTTTTATTTACACCTATTTTTCTAAGTTTAAACCAATCTTTCATTTCTTTATATCACCTCGACTTCCTCTCCATGTAAAATATGTATGTCTACAATTTTTAGTCCCCTTTTTTGTTTTAATGTTGTCATCTTTTACATAATGGCATCTCTCTTTCCCTGTTTTGAGCATTTTAGTTTTGATTTATTTTTGTGACTTTCCTATCTGGGTTGCTATCTGGTTGCTCTGTCCTATGTTCTAGTCTTGGGTTGTTATCTGATATTATTGATTTTCTAACTGGAGGATTTCCTTCAGGATTCCTTGTAATTTTGGTTTGTTTTTTACAAATTCCCTAAACTTCTGTTTATCTGGAAATGCCCTAATTTTGCCATCATATTTGAGGGGCAGTTTTCCTGGCTGTACAATTCTTGGCTGGCAGTTTTTTTCTTTACATACGTCACCCCACTGCCTTCTCGCCTGTATAGTTTTGTTGAGAGGTAAGAGCTCAGTTTTATTGGTTCTCCTTTATAGATGGCTTTTCCTTTATCCCTAGCCACTCTTAAAATTCTCTCTTTATCTTTAGTTTTTAGAAGTTTGATTATAATATGTCTTGGTCCCTTTTTTTGGGAACTGCCTTGTGTGGGGTTCGATAAGCATCTTGTATACATATCTTCTCATCTTTCACATCAGGGAAGTTTTCTGCCAACAAATCTCCAACAATTCTTCCTATATTTCCTGTTACCCTTTTCTGTTCTGGTACTCCAAACACATGTAGGTTATTCCTCTTGATAGAGTGTCACATAATTCTTAGTGTTTCTTCATTTTTTTTTAAATTCTTTTATCTGATTTATCCTCAGATAAGTTAGTGTCAAGTGTTTTGCCTTCAATCTAATTTTGACTTCCATTGCCTCATTCTGCTCCCATGACTGTCTGTTGAGTTAATTCTGAAATTTTATTGTTAGTCTTCTAAATTTCTGTTTGCTGTCTCTGTATGGATTCTTTCAGCCTGTGCATTCCTTGGCTTGTTCTGTGTTTTGCCTGGTTTCCTTTCTGATCTCTTGAAGAGTTCTTTGTATTAATCTTTTGTATTCTACCTCTCATAATTCCAAGAAGTTATCTTCCTTCAGAAGATATCTTTGTTTTAGGTGCTTGCTGAATCCATTGTTGTCTGCCTCTTTATGTGATTTGATATTGACCGTTGTCTCTGAGCCATCAATAAGTTATTATATTTCCTTATTTTATATTTGCTAACTGTGTCCTAGCTTCTTGTTTTGTTTTGTTCTGATATGCCCAAATAGGCTGCTCATGTGAGCTAGTTTGCTTATTGGTACCTTTGAAGCTGCAACGTCCTGTCACCAGATGGTTAGATCTGTTACTAGGTACGTAAGCCCAGGAGTTCATTTACATTGCTTGTATGGATTCAGCTCAGGTGTCCAGGTAGTCAGTCACCAAGTGTGTTGTGCAGGCTCTCACCTATAGTCCTAGAGAGTTAACAGTGATTGTAGTAGGCACAGGTATCTGGCTGCAGTAGGGGGTAATGCACTGAGCAAGGTAGGGGACTGACTGTTGCCCCTGAGTGTCTGGGAGGAAAGTGTGTCTCGGTTACCTGGACTGCATAGGTGGGTGGGTTTTGCAGACTGACTATGGACACCCAACGCTGTTGGTTGCAAGGACTGAGAGGTACCACTTATGCTTGGACCCCTGTCGCAGGTGCCTGGATGGCATGGGTGGAGACATAAGTTCACAGGCCCCTGATATGGGTAGGTGAGGACCCCACTTAATGGGCAGAGTCGTGTCAAATGTCAAGAACTTGTCACTCCACCACATAGCTGACACAACTGAAGTTAGGCTTCAGGTATATACCCTGTTATACTGTGCTAATGAGGGCCTATGATGTTGAAATGGGGCCACACAGGTCTATGCAGAGGTGAAAGTCATCCAAAGTCTGTAGACCTCTTATGCCTGTACCTAGGCAAAGGAGCCATGTCTGTCCTGAGTTCCTGGCTTAGGGAAACTGGCAGATTATTTTTATCTCTTTGTTAATTTGTTCCTTCTCCAAGGTTGTGTCACCTGCATAATGCAGGTTGTTAACGAGCCTTCCTCAAATCCTGATGCCTTGCTCCTGTTCATATAGTTCAGCTTCTTGGATTATTTGCTCAGCATACAGATTGAATAGGTATGGTGAAAGGATACAACCCTGACTCACAACTTTCCTAACTTTAAGCCGCTCAGTATCCCCTTATTCTGCCTCTCGCTGTATGTACAGGTTCCTCATGAGCACAATTAGGTGTTCTGGAATTTTCATTCTTCACAACATTATTCATAATTTGTTATGATCTGTACAGTCAAATGCCTTTGGGTAGTCAATAAAACACAGGTAAACGCCTTTCTGGTATTCTCTGCTTTCAGCCAGGATCCATCTGGCATCAGCAATGATATCCCTGGTTCCACATCCTCTTCTGAATCCAGCCTGAATTTCTGGCAGTTCTCTGTCGAAATACTGCTACAGCCACTTTTGAATGATCTTCAGCAAAATTTTGCTTGCGTGTGATATATTTTTTTTTTTTTAATTTTTCTTAAGCTTCAAGTGAACATTTACCATTCCAATCAGTCTGTCACATGTAGGTTTACATACTTCTTACTCCCTTCTCCCACTTGCTCTCCCCCTATTGAGTCAGCCTTTACAGTCTCTCGTTTCGTGCCAATTTTGCCATCTTCCCTCTCTCTCTATCTTCCCATCCCCCCTGCAGTCAAGAGTTGCCTACACACTCTCCGGTGTCCACCTGATTTAATTAGCTCACTCTTCATCAGCATCTCTCTCCCCCCCACTGACCAGTCCTTTTCATGCCTGATGATTTGTCTTCGGGGATGGTTCCTGTCCTGTGCCATCAGAAGTTCTGGGGAGCATTGTCTCTGGGATTCCTCTAGTCGCAATCATACCATTAGGTGTGGTCTTTTCGTGAGAATTTGGGGTCTGTATCCCATTGGTCTCCTGCTCCCTCAGGAGTTGTCTGTTGTGCTCCCTGACAGGACAGACATCGATTGTGGCTGGGCACCAACTAGTTCTTCTGGTCTCAGGATAATGTAGGTCTCTGGTTCATATGGCCCTTTCTGTCTCTTGGGTTCTTAGTTGTCGTGTGACCTTGGTGTTCTTCCTTTGCCTTTGCTCCAGGTGGGTTGAGACCAATTAATGTATTTTAGATGGCCGCTTGTTGGCATTTAGGACCCCAGGTGCCACAATTCAAAGTGGGATGCAGAGTGTTTTCATAATAGAATTGTTTTGCCCATTGACTTAGAAGTCCCCTCAAACCAAGTTTCCCAGACCCCAGCCCCTGCTTCGCTGACCTTTGAAGCTTTCATTTTATCCCGGAAACCGCTTTACTTTTAATCCAGTCCAATTAGGCTGACCTTCCTTGCTTTGAGTGTTGTCTTTCCCTTCATGCAAAGCAGTTCTTATCTACAGATTGATCTATAAAAAGCCCTCTCCCTCCCTCCCTCCCCCCTTTGTAACCACAGAAGTATGTGTTCTTTTCCGTTTTTTCTATTTCTCAAGATCTGATAATAATAGTGGTCTAATACAATATTTGTCCTTTTGCCTCTGACTCATTTCGCTCAGCATAATGCCTTCCAGATTCCTCCATGTTATGAAGTGTTTCAGAGATTCGTCACTGTTCTTTATCGATGCGTAGTATTCCATTGTGTGAATATACCACAATTTATTTACCCATTCGTCCGTTGATGGACATCTTGGTTGCTTCCAGCTTTTTGCTATTGTAAACAGAGCTGCAATAAACATGGGTGTGCATATATCTGTTTGTGTGAAGGCTCTTGTATCTCTAGGGTATATTCCGAGGAGTGGGATTTCTGGGTTGTATGGTAGTTCTATTTCTAACTGTTTAAGATAACGCCAGATAGATTTCCAAAGTGGTTGTACCATTTGACATTCCCACCAGCAGTGTATGAGAGTTCCAATCTCTCCGCAGCCTCTCCAACATTTATTATTTTGTGTTTTTTGAATTAATGCCAGTCTAGTTGGTGTGAGATGGAACCTCATCGTAGTTTTAATTTGCATTTCTCTAACGGCTAATGATCGGGAGCATTTTCTCATGTATCTGTTGGCTGCCTGAATATCTTCCTTAGTGAAATGTGTGTTCATATCCTTTGCCCACTTCTTGATTGGGTTGTTTGTCTTTTTGTGGTTGCGTTTTGACAGAATCATGTAGATTTTAGAGATCAGGCGCTGGTCTGAGATGTCGTAGCTGAATATTCTTTCCCAGTCTGTAGGTGGTCTTTTTACTCTTTTGGTGAAGTCTTTAGATGAGCATAGGTGTTTGATTTTTAGGAGCTCCCAGTTATCGGGTTTCTCTTCATCATTTTTGGTAATGTTTTGTATTCTGTTTATGCCCTGTATTAGGGCTCCTAGGGTTGTCCCTATTTTTTCTTCCATGATATTTATCGTTTTAGTCTTTATGTTTAGGTCTTTGATCCACTTGAAGTTAGTTTTTGTGCATGGTGTGAGGTATGGGTCCTGTTTCATTCTTTTGCAAATGGATATCCAGTTATGCCAGCACCATTTGTTAAAAAGACTATCTTTTCCCCAATTAACTGACACTGGGCCTTTGTCAAATATCAGCTGCTCATACATGGATGGATTTATATCTGGGTTCTCAATTCTGTTCCATTGGTCTATGTGCCTGTTGTTGTACCAGTACCAGGCTGTTTTGACTACTGTAGCTGTATAATAGGTTCTGAAATCAGGTAGAGTGAGGCCTCCCACTTTCGTCTTCTTTTTCAGTAATGCTTTCCTTATCTGGGGCTTCTTTCCCTTCCATATGAAATTGGTGATTTGTTTCTCTAACCCCTTAAAATATGACATTGGAATTTGGATCGGGAGTGCGTTATATGTATAGATGGCTTTTGGTAGAATAGACATTTTTACTATGTTAAGTCTTCCTATCCATGAGCAGGGTATGTTTTTCCACTTAAGTATGTCCTTTTGAATTTCTTATAGCAGAGTTTTATAGTTTTCTTTGTATAGGTCTTTTACATCCTTGGTAAGATTTATTCCTAAGTATTTTATCTTCTTGGGGGCTACTGTGAATGGTATTGATTTGGTGATTTCCTCTTCGGTGTTCTTTTTGTTGATGTAGAGGAATCCAAGTGATTTTTGTATGTTTATTTTATATCCTGAGACTCTTCCAAACTCTTCTATTAGTTTCAGTAGTTTTCTGGAGGATTCCTTAGGGTTTTCCATGTATACGATCATGTCATCTGCAAATAGTGATAGCTTTACTTCCTCCTTACCAATCTGGATACCCTTTATTTCTTTGTCTAGCCTAATTGCCCTGGCTAGGACTTCAAGTACGATGTTGAATAAGAGCGGTGATAAAGGGCATCCTTGTCTGGTTCCCGTTCTCAAGGGAAATGCTTTCAGGTTCTCTCCATTTAGAGTGATATTGGCCGTTGGCTTTGCATAGATGCCCTTTATTATGTTGAGGAATTTTCCTTCAATTCCTATTTTGTAAGAGTTTGTATCATAAATGGGTGTTGAACTTTGTCAAATGCCTTTTCTGCATCTATTGATAAGATCATGTGGTTTTTGTCTTTTGTTTTATTTATGTGATGGATTACATTAATGGTTTTTCTGATATTAAACCAGCCTTGCATACCTGGTATAAATCCCACTTGATCAGGGTGTATTATTTTTTTGATGTGTTGTTGGATTCTATTGGCTAGAATTTTGTTGAGGATTTTTGCATCTATGTTCATGTGGGATATAGGTCTAAAATTTTCTTTTTTTGTAATGTCTTTACCTGGTTTTGGTATCAGGGAGATGGTAGCTTCATAGAATGAGTTGGGTAGTATTCCATCTTTTTCTATACTTTGAAATACCTTCAATAGTAATGGTGTTAAGTCTTCTCTGAAAGTTTGGTAGAACTCTGCAGTGAAGCCATCTGGGCCAGGACTTTTTTTGTTGGAAGTTTTTTGATTACCGTTTCAATCTCTTTTTTTGTTATGGGTCTATTTAGTTGTTCTACTTCTGAATGCGTTAGTTTAGGTAGGTAGTATTGTTCCAAGAATTTATCCATTTCTTCTAGGTTTTCAAATTTGTTAGAGTACAATTTTATGTAGTAATCTGATATGATTCTTTTGATTTCAATTGGTTCTGTTGTGATGTGGTCCTTCTCGTTTCTTATTCGGGTTATTTGTTTCCTTTCCTGTTTTTCTTTAGTCAGTCTAGCCAATGGTTTATCAATTTTGTTAATTTTTTCAAAGAACCAGCTTTTGGCTTTGTTAATTCTTTCAATTGTTTTTCTGTTCTCTAATTCATTTAGTTCAGCTCTAATTTTTATTATTTGTTTTCTTCTGGTGGCTGATGGGTTCTTTTGTTGCTCATTTTCTATTTGTTCAAGTTGTCGGGACAGTTCTCTGCTTTTGGCTCTTTCTTCTTTTTGTATGTGTGCATTTATCGATATAAATTGGCCTCTGAGCACTGCTTTTGCTGTGTCCCAGAGGTTTTGATAGGAAGTATTTTCATTCTCCTTGCATTCTATGAATTTCCTTATTCCTTCCTTGATGTCTTCTCTAACCCAGTCTTTTTTCAGGAGGGTATTGTTCATTTTCCAAGTATTTGATTTCTTTTCCCTAGTTTTTCTGTTATTGATTTCTAGCTTCATTGCCTTGTGGTCTGAGAAGATGCTTTGTAATATTTCGATGTTTTGGATTCTGCAAAGATTTGTTTTATGACCTATTATGTGGTCTATTCTAGAGAATGTTCCATGTGCACTAGAAAAGAAAGTATATTTTGCAGCAGTTGGGTGGAGAGTTCTGTATAAGTCAATGAGGTCAAGTTGGTTGATTGTTGTAAGTAGGTCTTCCGTGTCTCTATTGAGCTTCTTACTGGATGTTCTGTCCTTCTCCGAAAGTGGTGTGTTGAGGTCTCCTACTATATATGTGGAAGTGTCTATCTCACTTTTCAATTCTGTTAAAATTTGATTTATGTATCTTGCAGCCCTGTCATTAGGTGCGTAAATATTTAATATGGTTATGTCTTCCTGATCAATTGTCCCTTTTATCATTATATAGTGTCCTTCTTTATCCTTTGTGGTGGATTTAAGTCTAAAGTCTATTTTGTCAGAAATTTATATTGCTACTCCTCTTCTTTTTTGATTGTTGTTTGCTTGATATATTTTTTTCCATCCTTTGAATTTTAGTTTGTTTGTGTCTCTAAGTCTAAGGTGTGTCTCTTGTAGGCAGCATATAGATGGATCGTGTTTTTTTATCCAGTCCGTGACTCTCTGTCTCTTTATTGGTGCATTTAGTCCATTTACATTCAGCGTAATTATAGATAAGTAAGTTTTTAGTGCTGTCATTTTGATGCCTTTTCATGTGTGTTGTTGGCCATTTCATTTTTCCACATGCTTTTTTGTGCTGAGAAGTTTTTCTTAGTAGCTTGTGAGATCCTCATTTTCATAATGTTTAACTTTGTGTTTATTGAGTCGTTACTTTTTTCTTGGCTTTTTTCTTGAGTTATGGAATTGATATTCCTTTTTGTGGTTACCTTTTTATTTACCCCTATTTTTCTAAGTAAAAACCTAACTTGTATCCTTCTATATCGCCTTGTATCACTTTCCATCTGGCAGTTCAATGCCTCCTATATTTAGTCCCTCTTTTTGATTATTGTGATCGTTTATCTATTGATTTCCATGATTTCCTGTTGTGTGTATTATTTTGTTTATTTATTTATTTTTTAGAATTAGTCTTAATTTGTTTGTTTTTGTGCTTTCCCTATTTGAGTTGTGTTGATATCAGGACGTTCTGTTTTGTGACCTTGTATTGTGCTGGTACCTGATATTATTGGTCATCCGGCCAAACAATCTCCTTTAGCATTTCTTGCAGTCTTGGTTTAGTTTTTGCAAATTCTCTAAACTTGTGTTTATCTGTAAATATCTTAATTTCTCCTTTGTATTTCAGAGAGAGTTTTGCTGGATATATGATCCTTGGTTGGCAGTTTTTCTCCTTCAGTGCTCTGTATATGTCGTCCCATTCCCTTCTTGCCTGCATGGTTTCTGCTGAGTAGTCTGAACTTATTCTTATTGATTCTCCCTTGAGGGAAACCTTTCTTTTCTCCCTGGCTGCTTTTAAAATTTTCTGTTTGTCTTTGGTTTTGGTGAGTTTGATGATAATATGTCTTGGTGTTTTTCTTTTTGGATCAATCTTAAATGGGGTTCGATGAGCATCTTGGATAGATATCCTTTCGTCTTTCATGATGTCAGGGAAGTTTTGTGTCAGGAGTTCTTCAACTATTTTCTCTGTGTTTTCTGTCCCCCCTCCCTGTTCTTGGACTCCAATCACCAGCAGGTTATCCTTCTTGATAGAGTCCCACATGATTCTTAGGGTTTCTTCATTTTTTTTAATTCTTTTATCTGATTTTTTTTCAGCTATGTTGGTGTTGTTTCCCTGGTCCTCCAGAAGTCCCAGTCTACATTCTAATTGCTCGAGTCTGCTCCTCTGACTTTCTATTGCATTGTCAAATTCTGTAATTTTGTTGTTAATCTTTTGGATTTCTACATGCTGTCTCTCTATGGATTCTTGCAACTTATTGATTTTTCCACTATGTTCTTGAATAATCTTTTTGAGTTCTTCCACAGTTTTATCAGTGTGTTCCTTGGCTTTTTCTGCATTTATCCTAATTTCATTTGTGATATCTTTAAGCATTCTGTAAATTAGTTTTTTATATTCTGTATCTGATAATTCCAGGATTGTATCTTCATTTGGGAAAGATTTTGATTCTTTTGTTTGGGGGGTTGAAGAAGCTGTCATGGTCTGTTTCTTTATGTGGTTTGATGTGGACTGCTGTCTCCGAGCCATCACTGGGAAACTAGATTTCCCAGGTAGTCGGCTAAAAAAAAATGCAGTCAGATCCCTATCTGAATTCTCCCTCTGGCTCCGGGTATTCGGATGTTAATGGGGCCGCCTGGGGAGGGTGGGGGAGGGATCTGAGAGCTAGGAGTGTAAAAAAAAAAAAGGAGTGTAGCACCACAGAATATAGAGCTGAACACTGCGTTCACGCTCCGCCCCCTTTTGCCAAAATCCGGGCAGGACTGTTCCCCTGCTAGGACGCTGCTTTCCTTGCTCGGATACCAGTCACTTCCACCCGGGGACTTCTCCCTCCGGTGCGCGGCACCGCTCGCGGGCACTGGGTGGGCGTTTCCCGCACAAACGGGTGGGCCCGCCCCCAGGGTCTATTCAGGCGATTATAACTGGGCCCCGCGGTCACACCCCGCCCGTGCGCGTGCCCAAATCCCAGCGGGACGACTTCCGGGTTGGGACACTGCTTTCCCCATTCCGGAACCAGTCACTTCCTCCCAGGGACTTCTTCTTCCGGTGCGCCACACCTCTCCCGCGAACTGGGTGGGCGTCACCCGCACGGCCAGGTGGGCCTGCCCCCTGGGTCAATTCAGGGTAATAAAAATGGACCCCGCACTCACGCCCCACCTGGGCGCGCGTCCAAATCCCAGCGGAATGGCTCCCCGTCTGAGATGCTGCTTTCCCTGCTTTGAGAACAGTCACTTCCGGGGATTTTTCCCTCCGGTGTGCCGCGCCACACGCGGGGACTGGGTGTGCGTCCTCCGGCACGAACGTGTGGGCCCCGCCCCGGGGTCACTTTAGGGAAATATAGTGGACCCCCCCTCCGCTTGCACCCTGTCGGCTTCTCGCCTAACTCCCGGCAGGATGGCACCCCAGCTGGGATGCTGTTCTCCCCACTCCCAGATCAGTCACTGCCTCCCGGGTGCTTCTCCCTCCGGCTGCGCCTCTACACAGCCCGCGCCAACCAGCTAGACTTCCTCCCGGGATGGGTTCGGGGGGAAGGGGTGGGCCCCCTTTCTGTGCCATCTGCCCCCCTGGGCTCTGCCCCAGATCGGGCTCGGAAGGTCACCTGCCTGGTACGCTGGCTCCTGGTTCTGAAAACAGTCTCTGTCTGCCCGTATTTGTTCGTTTTCCGTCTCTAAGTCTGTGCTTGTTGTTCAGAGTTCGTAGATTGTTATGTATGTGATCGATTCCCTTGTTTTTCCGAGTCTTTGTTGCAAGAGGGATCCACGGTAGCGTCCACCTAGTCCGCCATCTTGGCCCCGCCCTTGCATGTGATATTAATAATGATATTGTTCCTACTATGCCAAGAATGACAATTTGAAGAGGAATGGTGTTGTTGCATTCATCATCAAGAAGAACATTTCAAGGTCTATCCTGAAGTACAACTCTCTCAGTAATAGGATAATAACCATAGGTCTTCAAGTAAAATATGACTATTTTTCAAATTTATGCACCTATCACTAAGGTCAAAGATGAAGAAATTGAAGATTTTGATCAGCTTCTGCAGTCTGAAATTGACTGAACATGAAAAGAAGATGCATTGATAATTACTGGTGATTGAAATGAAAAAGTTGGAAACAAAGAAGAATTGGTAGTTAAAAAATATGGCTTTGGTGATAAAAAAGGATTCCAGAGATAGCATGACAGAATTTTGAAAAACCAATGACTTCTTTATTGCAAATACCTTTTTTCACCAACATAAATGGTGACTATACATGTGAACCTGGCCAGATGGAATACACTGGAATAAAATCGACTACATCTGTGGAAAGAGACAATGGAAATGCTCAATATCATCAGCCAGAACAAGGCCAAGGACCAACTGTGGAACAGTCCATCATTTGCTCATATGCAAGTTCAAGCTGAAACTGAAGTAAATCAGAGCAAGTCCACGAGAGCCAAAATATGACCTTGAGTATATTCCACCTGAATTTAGAGACCATCCCAAGAATAAATTTGACACATTGAATATTAATGACAGAAGACCAAATGAGTTGTGGAATAACATCATACATGAAGAAAACAAGAGGTCATTGAAAAGACAGGGATGAAAGAAAGACCAAGATGAGTGTCAGAGGAGACTCTGAAACTTGTTCTTGAATGTTGAGTAGCTAAAGCAAACGGAAGAAATGATGAAGTAAAAGAACTGAACAGAAGATTTCAAAAAGCAGCTCAAGAAGACAGAGTATTGTAACGATATGTGCAAAGAGCTGGAGATAGAAAACCAAAAGTGAAGAACACGCTCGGCATTTTTTCAAGCTGAAAGAACAGAAGAAAACATTCAAGCCTCAAATTGCAATAGTGAAGGATTCTATCAGGAAAATATTAAGTAACACAGGAAGCAACAAAAGAAGATGGAAGGAACACACGGAGTCATTATACCAAAAATAATTAGTCGATGTTCAACCATTTCGAGACATAGCATATGATCAGGAACTGATGATACTGAAGGAAGAAGTCCAAGCTGCACTAAAAGCACTGGCAAAAAGCAAGGCTCCAGGAATTGGCAGAATATCAATTGAGATGTTTCAACAAAGGGAGGCAGTGCTGGAAGTGCTCACTCATCTATGCCAAGAAATATGGAAGACAGTTTCCTGGACAAACACCTGGAAGAGAACCTTATTTACACCTATTCCCGAGAAAGGTGATCTAACTGAATGTGGAAATTATCAAACAGTATCATTCACATCACGCATAAGCTATTAATGGTACTTCTTAATAATTTCTGCATTTGGTTGGATCACCTTTCTTTGGAATAAGCACACATATTGATTTCTTCCAGTCACTTGGCCAGGTGGCTGTCTTCAAAAATTCTTGGCATAGATGAGTGAGCACCTCCAGCACTGCATCTGTTTGTTGAAACACCTCAGTTGATATTCCGTCAACTCCTGGAGCCTTGTTTTTTGCCAACGCCTTCAGTGCAGCTTAGACTTCTTCCTTCAGCCCCATCACATGCTACCTCCTGAAATGTTTGAACATCCACCAATTCTTTTTGGTGCAGTGACTCTGTGTATTCCTTCCATCTTCTTTTGATGCTTCCTGTGTGATTCAATATTTTCCCCATAGAATTCTTCAATATTGCAACTTGAGGTTGAATTTTTTCTTCAGCTCTTCAGCTTGAGAAATACTAAGCATGTTCTTTCTTTTGGTTTTCTATTTCCAGGTCTTTGCACATGTCACTTTATTACTTTGTCTTCGCTAACCGCCCTTTGAAACTTTGGTTCAGATTTTTTACTTCATCATTTCTTCCATTTACTTTAGCTACTCTGTGTTCAAGAGCAAGTTTCAGAGTCTCTTCTGACATCAGTTTTGGTCTTTTCTTTCTTTCCTGTCTTTTTAACGACTTTTTGCTTTCTTCATGTATGATGTCCTTGGTGTCATTCCACAATTCGCCCGGTCTTCGGTCATTCCTGTTTAACGTGTCACATCTATTCTTGAGATGATCTAAATTCAGGTGAGATATACTCAAGGTCATACTTTGACTCTCATCAAATTGTTTTAATTTTCTTCAGTTTCAACTTGAACTTGCCTATGAATAATTGATGGTCTCTTTTGACTGATGATGTTGGGCTTTTCCATTGTCTTTTTCTACAATGTAAACCTAAAACCATACCCAATGTCATTGAGTCAATTCCAATTCATAGCGACCCTGTTGACCCTAAATGATGGTGTAAAATTGCTCTTAAAGTTTCTAAATGTGTAAGTTTTTATAGACTATATTATTTCGGTAGTCTTATTTTAAT
This sequence comes from Loxodonta africana, assembly GCF_030014295.1. Lineage (NCBI taxonomy): Eukaryota > Metazoa > Chordata > Mammalia > Proboscidea > Elephantidae > Loxodonta > Loxodonta africana. The sequence continues at coordinate 93,536,436 of NC_087346.1, forward strand.
TATGCTACTTTTTTCTTCTACCAACTCAAACCTGCTGCTGAGTCCCTCCAGTGACTTTTTCATTTGATTTATTTTAGTTTTAAGCTCCAAAATTTCTGTTTGGTCCTTATTGTCATTTCTACCTCTTTATTAAGGAGTTCTAGGGATGCAACACTTAAGTGCTCAGCTGCTGAGTGAAAGTTGGCTGTTTCAATTCACCCAGCTACTCCACAGGAGAAAGAACTGGTGACTTTCTCCTGAAAAGATTACATCCTAGAGAACCCTATGGGACAGTTCTATTTTTTCATATTGGGATTTTGCGAGTGAAAATGGAAAGGATAGCACCTAATAACAAAAATTCTTTATTACTTCCTCATTCCGTTCATATATTGTTTTCCTGATATCCTTAGTTATTTGTCCATGTTTTCCTTTAGCTCTTTGAGCATATTTAAGATAATTTATTTAACTTTTTTGTTAATATGCCCAACGTCTTGGCTTTTTCAGCAATGGGTTCTGTCACACGTAGGTTTTATTCTTTTAAATGGTCCATCCTTCCTGTTTTTCTATATGTCTTGTGATTTTTTTTTTATTAGTGTTGAAAAAGGTACATTTGAGTAATATTATATGATAAGTCTAATAATCAGATCCTCCCCATTCCTCAGGCTTTGCTGTCTTCTTTTTTCTTTTCTTTTCTCTTTCTTGTGGGACTCTTTAAGACTGTTGTACTCCATTGGTTTAGTGACTTTTCAAAAATATTTTTCAGAGACTGAATTACTTAACGTGTTCGCTGAAGTCTCAATTAAAACTCAAACAAACAAAAAACTTCTTATAGTTTGTGTTGATTGGCTCTGTGCTAGGGTGCTCCTTCAACACTTATCTAGATAAACCCTGGGCCTAGAGATCAGCCTGAGGTGAAAGTTTAGAATTTTCTCAGGTCTTTTCTGGGCATACTTTTTTCTCTGGACACAGATTTTTAATTCCCCAGCATACATGAGCACTTCGAATGTCCCAATTTCCAAAGAAACCTTTTATCAAGCTTTTCGATCTTAGTCCTACACTTCTGTTGTATGTTTCAATCACCCTTTCACTGCAAAGAGCTGCATTCCACCCTACAGCTACACAGGCTATGATGCTGCTCTTCTGCCCTACACTAACTTCAAGATGGACAAAACAGAGATGTGCTCTTTGCTCCAGTCCTTTAGGTGCAACAGCTTTGAACAAACTCAATAATCTGTATATAAGGTGTGGTCTGCTCTCTTTGGAACCCAGGAACAGGGCCCCAAGCTGGAAATATGGGCTGCTGCTTTAAGTTGGCTCCTAAGCCTGGGTGAGAGAGGTGCATGGTCCCAGAACAAAAAACACAAAACTTTTTACCATTTTCTTGATGTTGCCTTTTTTGTTACAGCATTCACTTGATGATGATGAACCTCTGACTGTTTCCCAAAGTTCTGACAAAGTTAGTTCTGACAATGTCTGCTTTAAGGGACATGAGCAGTGAGCTTCTTACTCTGCCATCCTGGTGATTTCATTCTGTCTGGTCATTTTAAATGGTTTCATGAAAATTGATTAAGTTTTAATTTCTTTAAGATATCAACTATAGTTATGTAACAGTTTATGAAGGATAATTTCTATATCTGAAGTCTTTCAAGTCTATATTATTAGTATATGAATTGGTAGTTTACTCTTACTGAAGGAAGTTTGTATTATTTTATACATACTAATCTTATGTTTCCCCCACATATCTGTCAGTTTGTCATACTTTGGGAGCTTGTGTGTTGCTGTGATGGTGGAAGCTATGCAACCGATATTGAAATATCAGCAGGGTCACCCATGGCAAACTGGTTTCAGCTGAGGTTTCAGACTAAGACAGACTAGGAAGAAGGATCCGGTAGCCTACTTCTGAAAATAATTAGTCAGTGAAAACCTTATGAATGATAGTGGAACATTGATATAGCTCCAGAAGATGAGCCCCTCAGGTTGGAAGGCTCTCAAAATGTGACTAGAGAAGAACTGCCTTCTCAAAGTAGAGTTGACCTCAATGATGTGGATAGAATCATGCTTTTGGGACCTTCATTTGCTGATGTGGCACAACTGAAAATGAGATGAAACAGCTGCACTCATCCATTAATAATCGAAACCTGGGATGTACCAAATATGAATCTAGGAAAATTTAAAATTGTCAAAAATGAAATGGAGTGCATAGACATCGATATCCTAGGCATCAGTGAGCTTAAAAGGACTGGTACTGGACATTTAGTGTCAGAAAATCAAATGGTCTCCTATGACAAAAATGACAACTTGAAGAGGAATGACACTGCATTTGTCGTCAAAAAGAACATTTCAAGATCTTTCAGTCTCAAATTGATCAAACAATCAATCAAGATGCATTGATAATTGCTGGTGACTGAAATGCAAAAACTGGAAACAAAGGATAGATAGTTGAAAAATATGGCCTTGGTGATAGAAAAATGCCAGAGATCACATGGTAGAAATTTGCAAGACCAATGACTTCTTCATTGCAAATAGGTTTTTTCACCAACACGAATGGTGACTGTACACGTGAAGCTCACCAGACAGAATACACAGAAATTAAATAGACTACATATATAGAAAGAGACGATGGAAAAGCCCAATATCATCAGTCAGAAAAAGGCCAGGGACTGCCTGCAGAAGAGACCATCAATTACTTTTATGAAAGTTCATGTTGAAACTGAAGAAAATTAGAACAAGTCCACAAGAGTCAAAATAGACCTTGAGTATATCCCACATGAATTTAGAGACCATCTCAAGAATAGATTTGACATGTTGAACACTAATAACCAAAGACAAGATGAGTTGTGGAAGGACATCAAGGACATCATACATGAAGAATGCAAGAAGTCATTAAAAAGACAGGAAAGAAAGAAAATACCAAAATTAATGTCAGAAAAGGCTCTGAAACTTGCTCTTGAAAGTAGAGTAGCTAAAGCAAAATGAAGAAATTTTGTAATTGTTGATGTGTCATTTGACATATTTTGTCATTTTAGATGTGGTATCTTTTTTATTGTTTCACTCTCTGTCTAGTGCAGTCCAAATGTGCAATAAATGTCAAAGCTCCATCATCCCTAAGTTTTTTTTTTTTTTTTGGTCTGGATCATTTGTTGTCATCTATTCTATGCTTGTTTCATTCTAACAAACTAAGCCTCAGTCTAAATATCACCACCTTTGTGGTGAGTTCTCTGATTAAACTCAAAAACTCAGTGCATTGAGTTCTCTGATTTGATTACTCAGTGTAAATCACCCTCTCAGGCATGTCACTCTCTATCACATGTCTTTATTTTTTTCACAGAATTAATCAGATCGGAAAAGTGGAAGGCATATATCAGATGCTAAATAAATATATCTAATAAATTAATGAACCAGGACACTCTTTTCCAAATTTCTCTCACACTTTCAAATTATGACAAACTATTTATCCTTGTAAAGTCCACACCTTTTCCCCCAATATACTTTTAAAAACTATTGCTTGAGTAGGTCAGCTGGTAACATATAGCACTGGTAAACTTTTAATACTACAGAGAAGAGCATTCTCCAATGAATGCCTAACTTTGGATAATAAATCCTTACATAGAATTCATTTTTACTGTCAGAGCCTGGAAGATTAACTGCTGTTAAGAATGAGAAAGAAATAAAAGTAATCAAATGAGGAAGAGTGACTACATGTTTTATAGCCTTTTGCACTTCACAGATGATATAAAAGATTGAGTAAGGAACTGCCAAGGAACAGAGTTAAAAGTCAGCAGTCACTGATTGATTTTGAAAACCAGCAAGGACCAGAGTAAGTTGAAGTTGCCTTGCTAAAGCTCGTGAGGTTACTTGAATATTGTTAATTACAAATCATTAAGAGTTTAACTAATTGCTTTCTTTCAGCCTTCATAATTTCTTAGCTAGTAATACTTCACATATAAGCACTCCTATATTTTCTGTTCTCTATACATGTTTAAAAACAACAATAGCAATAACAGCACCACAACAAAAAACTTCAGTCTCTTCCTTTTCCTATAGAGCTTTTATGACGTAAGAGCAACTGCTTATCTCAATAGTCATATCTGGACCCTGAAATAAGAAAATAAGCTGAGCCTCACTCCCTAGAACTTTATTTTTTTCACACAAGGTATTTGAAAATCTGACACCTTAGCATGATTAAGTACGGATAAGCTTTTGCAGATGAGATTTTGAAGGTAAAAATCACATTTCTCTTTATTTTAATTCATATGTGTACTGACTCATGAGTCAGACAATTTTCTTATTTTTATTCTTAAAAATATGAAATGTGAAAGTTCTACTTCAATACTGTAATATCGTAGTTAATGCAGGCCATTTTGTGCAGATTTTTTTTCAGTTCAATTTTCTGTTTTACCTTGTTCATATAGAAAATCAAACAAAATCCAACCCATAAATACAAGACATGTAGAATATTGTTATGTAACTGGTAAGACTACTACAAATGTCAGAACTCCCACTATAAGTCTGACATTTTCTCCTTCTTTCCTCTTCCTTCCTTCCTCCCTCCCTCCCTTCCTCACTCCCTTCCTTCCTTCTTCTTCTCTCCCTCACTCCCTCACTCCCTCTTTCCCTTTCTTTTTTCTTTCTTTTCTCTCTCTCTTTCTCTCTCTCTCTCCCTCCCTCCCTCCCTCCCTCCCTCCCTCCCTCCCTCCCTCCCTCCCTTCCTTCCTTCCTTCCTTCCTTCCTTCCTTCCTTCCTTCTTTCTCTCTCTCTCTCCCTCCCTCCCTCCCTCCCTCCCTCCCTCCCTTCCTTCCTTCCTTCCTTCCTTCCTTCTTTCTCTCTCTCTCTCTTTCTTTCTCACTCTCTCTTTAATTTTAATAGGCACTGAAATAAGAACTAACTCAGTTAGAGAGAGAATGTTTTAAAATTTGCTAACGTGTTTCAGAGGTATCTATTTCAATCATGGTTAGGAGATAAAAATTGTCAAAAAGGAAAACATATTTTAGATTTTTTGATCAGGAAGGTTAAATGAATAATTTCTTTTATAAGGATCAGTACAAAGCTGGTTCTTAGGAGGTGAAGGTTAAAGATGTCTCAGATATCCAACTTTTCAAACTGCTATACCACTCCATCATTTCTAACATCAACTGCTCCTCCCTCAGTGCTCTCTCTTTTATCTTTGGGCCTGTAATTTGTTGCAATGTCTCATAGAACTCACAAACCATCAAGGAAATGATAGTTGACATTAAGGCTGACAACTCCTAAATATGTGGGTCAGGGTCAGGCTAGAGGTTTCTCCTGACTCACATGGTTGCAGGGGCTGACAAACCCAAATTGGTGGGTCTGATGACAGGCTGCTGGCTCTCAAGGCTGCAGAAGCTGGTGAATTAGGTCAGATGATAAGCTGCTGGCTCAAAAACAGGAGGTCAGATGATGATGAGCCAGATGCAAGATCCAGAGCAAGGGGGAGAACTTTGCCAGAGCATTGATACAGTATCATGTATCTATCTATCTATCATCTATCTATCTATCTATCTATCTATCTATCTATCTATCTATCTATCTATCTATCTAATCTATCATCTATCTATCTATCTTTCTATCTATCATCTATCTATCATCTATCTATCTATCATCTGTCTATCTATCTATCTATCTACCTCTCTATCACTTATCTGATTATCTATCATCTTTTTTATCGATTTATCTATCAAACTATCAATCTATCGGTCTATCATCTATACACATATATACACTTATCTATATATCTACCTCAAGCTTTATTTCTATTTCTATCTCTATCATCTATATCTATATCATCTACATCTAATCTATATATGTAGGATACAGACCATACCCTCAAAGAAATTCCCCTTACTTCAGCTAAGTGGTGCAAGAGTGTGATTTGAATAAGGGCTTTAAGAGTGGTGACTGGGGTAAAGGTGGTGACTTGGTCACACCCTCTGTTAAGATAGTGTTTCAAGATACATCCCACCTTAATCCTGTCTTATTAACATAATGGACAATTCACTCCCAAGTGGGACTATAGCCACAGGCATAAAAGTTAGGATTTATTACACATCACAAGATGGGAGATAACTACAAGAGATCACAAAATGAAAGACGACTACATCAGGCTACAAAATGGAGGATGACTGCATCATTGCATAACTGCCAAACCACTGAAAATCATGACCAAACCAAGTTGACACATAACCTTAAGCATCATGGGTTCCATATACTTTATTTGCATTAGGAACAAGCTGTCAAATCCTCTTGGTGGATCATAAGCACCTTATTTGTATAGTCCCACTCAATCATTGTGTGGGAGTCACAAAGCCTATGGCTAGGAAGACCATATGAAGTAATTCACTGCACCACAAAAGTAAAGAAAAGTAGTATACCTCCATATAATGCCTGAAGAGTACCTGGATATAATTATAAAATTCTTCAGTGAAAACAAGAATATAAACATATTCCTGGTTCCGGAAGGCCATTTGGAGGACCTTTTGTGAAAGGGCGGGAATATTCCAGAGCAGTAATTTTCAACAAGGATAACTTTGTCCCGGGAAGACCTTTCAGAATACCTAGAGTCATTTGTGGTTGTCACAACTTAGGGAAGTGTTACTGGGATTCAGTATGTACAGCCAAAGATGCTGGTAAATACAGTGCACAAGTCAGGCACAAACAACAAAGAACTATATAGTTCAAAATGGCAATAGTATCAAGACTGAGAAGCCTTATCCTGTAAAATATGGAAGAACCTTTATTTTATGAAGATTAAAATTAGTATATGAATGTTACCACAATGGGAAAAAAATATAATCTCTACTTTGAAATGTGAGGAAAAGTAAATTAATGTAATGTTCAAGTACAATTTGGGGATTAATTAAAAAAAAATTATAATGTCTGTTACTATTTGACTGTTTAGTAATAAAACTATTTATTTTCATAAACTTTTACCATTTACTGTTTTCACTCTGTTTAACACATACATTCAGTTTAAACTTAGAAAATACAGATACTAAATGTAGAGACAATTCCTTGGTTATCTCAACAGGATGCCCCTAATCCTCTACTAGCAACTTCCTTAACCCTTGGTCTCCAAGGCCCCTGGCATTGATCTTGGCAGAGATTCCTCTTTCTTCATTATCCTCAATGGCACATCTGAAGTTATTGCTTGAGAATATGCTTCCTTGTTAACCAAAAACATCCTCCTACTGCTTCCCAATGTTACAGATTTGAGAAGAAGTGTTGCATTAGAAATTGAATAAAGGATTTTAGGGACAGATTTGTTTATCGTTTGATACTACAATATACTAGTAAATTAATAAGTTTTTTAAATCCATTTTCATCTTTCAATTCCATATGTAAATAATCACAACCATGAATAGAAGTAGATTTTAAGCTTGCTGACTATTTCTTATTTACTGCCTTCTGCATTTGATCCATTTATTTATCACTCATTTGACTTGTGTCAACCTTAAGGATATTGGAATAATAGCCTTGGATAAAAAAGTATCATACTCTAAACTATTATTGGGCTGAGGCCCATCATCTAGCCAATATATTCAATGGAAGACTGTTTAGGAAGATTCTTTTTCTTCCTGTTTTGGAAACTTACTCAGTTGTCCACCTCACTCTGTTAATTTAGATTACAAGCTTAGCAAAAAAGGCTGTCCTTAGCAGAACTCTACTCTCTTCAATAACTCTGAAAACTGATCAATTCTTTCCTAACTTATCTGTTTCAAGGGTATCTTTCTAAACATATAAAACACCAGAATACACAGATTTGCATCAATAATATGAGTTTGTTTTACCATCTCCATTTGGACTATAGACTTGATAGACATATGGTATACATTCTAAATCTTCGTAGAACACTATTAAATGATTTTCCATGGCATAATAAGGAACACCTACACTAATTTTTTTTTTACACTAAGTCTGAAATATTTGTTTCCTTGTTAGCTGTAGCTTGAGTTCTAAGTCAATGTCATATAGTTTAGTTTCTCTTGTGCCAATACCCTACTCCAAGGTACCAATTAATGCGTGAACCAAGGTATAGGCTGACTTTCTGTAATAATAAGAACTAAAATATAGGGACTCACATAAAATAGAAGCTTGTTTATGTCTTACTTAGCAGCACATTGGTAGTGCACAGATGAGGACAGAGAGGTAGTTCTGATCCACATAAGTATATGGATTAAGTGACTTCCTAGGTTTTCATTTTTTATCTTGTTGCTCTGTTGTTACCTAAATTTTAATTCCCATCCACATTCTTCAACTAGCTCAAATTAAGGCATCAGTGTTGTACCACATGACAATGAGGAAGGTCAGAAAATGTAAGGCAGGAAATTTTTAAAGTATGAAATAAAAATATAAAATTTACACACACCTTTTCTGAGCATATTTCATTGTCTCTAATTCAAGCACATAAACGCACCTAATTACAAGGGAGTTGAAAAAGGCTTCAGGCTGGTGGGGCCAAGATGGCGGACTAGGTAGACACTACCTTGGATCCCTCTTGCAACAAAGACTCGGAAAAACAAGTGAATCAATCACATACATAACAATCTATGAACCCTGAACAACAAACAGATTTAGAGATGGAAAACGAACAAATACGGGGAAGCAGCGATTGTTTTCGGAGCCTGGAGCCAGCGTCCCAGTCAGGTAACCTCTGGCGCCCGATTTAGGGCAGAGCCCAGGGGAGCTGACGGCGAAAACAAGGGGCCCAGCCCTATCCCCCTTGAACTCACCCTGGGAGGGGGCCCAGCCGGGTTTGCGTGGGCGGCGTGCTGACGCAGCCGGTGGGAGAAGTCCCCGGGAGGCAGTGACTGGTCTTGGAGCTGGGAGAGCAGCGTCCCAGCCGGGGAATCGTGCCGCCGGGATTTTGACTGGGCGCTGTCACGGCACAAGCACGGAGAGCTGCTCCACTCCCCTGAACTAACCCCGGAAGGGGGCCCAGCCGGTCTGCAGGGGCGGCGCAGCGACGGCTGGCCAGATAAGAAGTCCCCGGGAAGCAACGACTGATTTTGGAACCGGGAGTAAAGCGTCCCAGCAGGGGAACTTTCATGCTAGGATTTAGACTGGCAGCGGAGGATCTGACTGTGACTTCAGTGGGCCAGACCCCCGGGGGCAATCTCCACACAGCCAGCACACATAGGCGACAAGCCCCGCAGGAATCTCAGATATAATAGTAATTCCAAGCAAGACAAGCAACTCTGGCTATATTCTGAGGTGCTACTCTCCTATCTCCCTGATCCCTCCCCCACCCTCCCCAGGCGTCTTCATTAACTTTGGAATTGCCTGAGCCAGAGGGAGAAAGGCTCCGGCTCCGCGGTGGCTTTGCTTTCCCCCCCACCCTTTTTTTTTTCTTTTGGTCTTTTCCTAACCCACTCTTTCGGCCTGAGAGAAGGAACAAACAACAACAACAAAAAAAAAACCAGGAACCAAAAATCCTCCCCTAATTAGACTAAAAACACAGAACCAGCTACAGCCAAGCATATATGATCCAAATCTCAGACTTTCATCCTTACAGGGAACAAGGTGGCGGTTATAATCCAAAGGCAATTCTGATAGGGATCTGACTGCATTTCTTTTAGCAGATTTTCTGGAAAAACTAGTTTCCCAGTCATGGATCGGAGACAGCAGTCCATATCAAACCACTTAAAGAAGCAGATGATGACAGCTTCTACAACCCCCCAAACAAAAGAATCAAAATCTTTCCCAAATGAAGATACAATCCTGGAATTATCAGATACAGAATATAAAAAACTAATTTACAGAATGCTTAAAGATATCACAAATGAAATTAGGATAACTGCAGAAAAAGCCAAGGAACACACTGATAAAACTGTGGAAGAACTCAAAAAGATTATTCAAGAACGTAGTGGAAAAATCAATAAGTTGCAAGAATCCATAGAGAGACAGCATGTAGAAATTCAAAAGATTAACAATAAAATAACAGAATTAGACAACACACTAGGAAGTCAGAGGAGCAGACTTGAGCAATTAGAATGCAGACTGGGACATCTGGAGGACCAGGGAATCAACACCAACATAGCTGAAAAAAAATCAGATAAAAGAATTAAAAAAAATGAAGAAACCCTAAGAATCATGTGGGACTCTATCAAGAAGGATAACTTGCGGGAGATTGGAGTCCCAGAACAGGGAGGGAGGACAGAAAACATAGAGAAAATAGTTGAAGAACTCCTGACACAAAACTTCCCTGACATCATGAAAGACGAAAGGATATCTATCCAAGATGCTCATCGAACCCCATTTAAGATTGATCCAAAAAGAAAAACACCAAGACATATTATCATCAAACTCGCCAAAACCAAAGATAAAGAGAAAATTTTAAAAGCAGCCAGGGAGAAAAGAAAGGTCTCCTTCAAGGGAGAATCAATAAGAATAAGTTCAGACTACTCAGCAGAAACCATGCAGGCAAGAAGGGAATGGGACGACATATACAGAGCACTGAAGGAGAAAAACTGCCAGCCAAGGATCATATATCCAGCAAAACTCTCTCTGAAATACGAAGGCAAAATTAAGATATTTACAGATAAACACAAGTTTAGAGAATTTGTAAAAACCAAACCAAAGCTACAAGAAATACTAAAGGATATTGTTTGGTCAGAAAACCAATAATATCAGATATCAGCACAACACAAGGTCACAGAACAGAACATCCTGATATCAACTCAAATAGGGCAATCACAAAAACAAATTAAGATTAATTAAAAAAAAATACTCATAACAGGGAATCACAGAAGTCAATATGTAAAAGATCACAATAATCAAAAAGAGGGACTAAATACAGGAGGCATAGAACTGCCATATGGAGAGTGATACAAGGCGATATAGAACGATACAAGTTAGGTTTTTACTTAGAAAAATACGGGTAAATAATAAGGTAACCACAAAGAGGTATAACAACTCCATAACTCAAGATAAAAGCCAAGAAAAACGTAACGACTCAACAAACATAAAGTCAAACACTAAGAAAATGAGGATCTCACTATTTACTAAGAAAAACGTCTCAGCACAAAAAAATGTGGAAAAATGAAATTATCAACAACACGCATAAAAAGGCATCAAAATGACAACACTAAAAACTTATTTATCTATAATTACGCTGAATGTAAATGGACTAAATTCACCAATAAAGAGACAGAGAGTCTCGGACTGGATAAAGAAACACGATCCGTCTATATGCTGCCTACAAGAGACACACCTTAGACTTAGAGACACAAACAAACTAAAACTCAAAGGATGGAAAAAAACATATCAAGCAAACAACAATCAAAAAAGAGCAGGAGTAGCAATATTAATTTCTGACAAAATAGACTTTAGACTTAAATCCACCACAAAGGATAAAAAAGGACACTACATAATGATAAAAGGGACAATTGATCAGGAAGACATAACCATATTAAATATTTACGCACCCAATGACAGGGCTGCAAGATACATAAATCAAATTTTAACAGAATTGAAAAGTGAGATAGACACCTCCACAATTATAGTAGGAGACTTCAACACACCACTTTCGGAGAAGGACAGGACATCCAGTAAGAAGCTCAATAGAGACACGGAAGACCTACTTACAACAATCAACCAACTTGACCTCATTGACTTATACAGAACTCTCCACCCAACTGCTGCAAAGTATACTTTTTTTTCTAGCGCACATGGAACATTCTCTAGAATAGACCACGTATTAGGTCATAAAACAAACCTTTGCAGAGTCCAAAACATCGAAATATTACAAAGCATCTTCTCAGACCACAAGGCAATAAAACTAGAAATCAATAACAGAAAAACTAGGGAAAAGAAATCAAATACTTGGAAAATGAACAATACCCTCCTGAAAAAAGACTGGGTTATAGAAGACATCAAGGAAGGAATAAGGAAATTCATAGAATGCAAGGAGAATGAAAATACTTCCTATCAAAACCTCTGGGACACAGCAAAAGCAGTGCTCAGAGGCCAATTTATATCAATAAATGCACACATACAAAAAGAAGAAAGAGCCAAAATCAGAGAACTGTCCCTACAACTTGAACAAATAGAAACTGAGCAACAAAAGAATCCATCAGGCACCAGAAGAAAACAAATAATAAAAATTAGAGCTGAACTAAATGAATTAGAAAACAGAAAAACAATTGAAAGAATTCACAAAGCCAAAAGCTGGTTCTTTGAAAAAATTAACAAAATTGATAAACCATTGGCTAGACTGACTAAAGAAATACAGGAAAGGAAACAAATAACCAGAATAAGAAACGAAAAGGGCCACATCACAACAGAACCAAATGAAATTAAAAGAATCATATCAGATTATTACGTAAAATTGTACTCTAACAAATTTGCAAACCTAGGAGAAATGGATGAATTCCTGGAAAAACACTACCTACCTAAACTAACACATTCAGAAGTAGAACAACTAAATAGACCCATAACAAAAAAAGAGATTGAAACAGTAATCAAAAAACTCCCAACAAAAAAAAGCCCTGGCCTGGACGGCTTCACTGCAGAGTTCTACCAAACTTTCACAGAAGAGTTAACACCACTATTACTGAAGGTATTTCAAAGAATAGAAAATGATGGAATACTACCCAACTCATTCTATGACGCCACCATCTCCCTGATACCAAAACCAGGTAAAGACATTACAAAAAAAGAAAATTATAGACCTATATCCTTCATGAATATAGATGCAAAAATCCTCAACAAAATTCTAGCCAATAGAATTCAACAACATATCAAAAAAATAATTCACCACGATCAAGTGGGATTTATACCAGGTATGCAAAAAGGCTGGTTTAATATCAGAAAAACCATTAATGTAATCCATCACATAAATAAAACAAAAGACAAAAACCACATGATCTTATCAATTGATGCAGAAAAGGCATTTGACAAAGTCCAACACCCATTTATGATAAAAACTCTTACCAAAATAGGAATTGAAGGAAAATTCCTCAACATAATAAAGGGCATCTATGCAAAGTCAACAGCCAATATCACTCTAAATGGAGAGAACCTGAAAGCATTTCCCTTGAGAACGGGAACCAGACAAGGATGCCCTCTATCACCGCTCTTATTCAACATCGTGCTAGAAGTCCTAGCCAGAGCAATTAGGCTAGACAAAGAAATAAAAGGCATCCGGATTGTCAAGGAGGAAGTAAAATTATCTCTATTTGCAGATGACATGATCTTATACACAGAAAACCCTGAGGAATCCTCCAGAAAACTACTGAAACTAATAGAAGAGTTTGGCAGAGTCTCAGGTTATAAAATAAACATACAAAAATCACTTGGATTCCTCTACATCAACAAAAAGAACACCGAAGAGGAAATCACCAAATCAATACCATTCACAGTAGCCCCCAAGAAGATAAAATGCTTAGGAATAAATCTTACCAAGGATGTAAAAGACCTATACAAAGAAAACTACAAAGCTCTACTACAAGAAACTAAAAAGGACGTACTTAAGTGGAAAAACATACCTTGCTCATGGATAGGAAGACTTAACATAGTAAAAATGTCTGTTCTACCTAAAGCCATCTATACATATAAAGCACTTCCGATCCAAATTCCAATGTCATTTTTTAAGATAGAGAAACAAATCACCAATTTCATATGGAAGGGAAAGAGGCCTCGGATAAGCAAAGCATTACTGAAAAAGAAGAAGAAAGTGGGAGGCCTCACTCTACCTGATTTCAGAACCTATTATACAGCCATAGTAGTCAAAACAGCCTGGTACTGGTACAACAACAGGCACATAGACCAATGGAACAGAATTGAGAACCCAGATATAAATCCATCCATGTATGAGCAGCTGATATTTGACAAAGGCCCAGTGTCAGTTAATTGGGGAAAAGATAGTCTTTTTAACAAATGGTGCTGGCATAACTGGATATCCATTTGCAAAAAAATGAAACAGGACCCATACCTCACACCATGCACAAAAACTAAGTCCAAGTGGATCAAAGACCTAAACATAAAGACTAAAACGATAAAGATCATGGAAGAAAAAATAGGGACAACTCTAGGAGACCTAATACAAGGCATAAACAGAATACAAAACATTACCAAAAATGACGAAGAGAAACCCGATAACTGGGAGTTCCTAAAAATCAAACACCTATGCTCATCTAAAGACTTCACCAAAGGAGTAAAAAGACCACCTACAGACTGGGAAAGAATTTTCAGCTATGACATCTCAGACCAGCGCCTGATCTCTAAAATCTACATGATTCTGCCAAAACTCAACCACAAAAAGACAAACAACCCAATCAAGAAGTGGGCAAAGGATATGAACACAGACTTCACTAAAGAAGATATTCAGGCAGCTAACAGATACATGAGAAAATGCTCCCGATCATTAGCCATTAGAGAAATGCAAATTAAAACTACAATGAGATTCCATCTCACTCCAACAAGGCTGGCATTAATCCAAAAAACACAAAATAATAAATGTTGGAGAGGCTGCGGAGAGATTGGAACTCTTATACACTGCTGGTGGGAATGTAAAATTGTCCAACCACTTTGGAAATCTATCTGGCGTTATCTTAAACAGATAGAAATAGAACTACCATACAACCCAGAAATCCCACTCCTCGGAATATACCCTAGAGAAACAAGAGCCATCACACAAGCAGATATATGCACACCCATGTTTATTGCAGCTCTGTTTACAATAGCAAAAAGCTGGAAGCAACCAAGGTGTCCATCAATGGATGAATTGGTAAATAAATTGTGGTATATTCACACAATGGAATACTACCCATCGATAAAGAACAGTGACGAATCTGTGAAACATTTCATAACATGGAGGAACCTGGAAGGTATTATGCTGAGTGAAATTAGTCAGAGGCAAAAGGACAAATATTGTATAAGACCACTATTATAAGATCTTGAGAAATAGTAAAAACTGAGAAGAACACATACTTTTGTGGTTACGAGGGGGGGAGGGAGGGAGGGAGGGAGAGGGTTTTTTTATTGATTAATTAGTAGATAAGAACTGCTTTAGGTGAAGGGAAGGACAACACTCAATACATGGAAGGTCAGCTCAATTGGGCTGGACCAAAAGCAAAGAAGTTTCCAGGATAAAATGAATGCTTCAAAGGTCAGCGGAGCAAGGGCGGGGGTTTGGGGACCATGGTTTAAGGGGACTTCTAAGTCAATTGGCAAAATAATTCTATTATGAAAACATTCTGCATCCCACTTTGAAATGTGGTGTCTGGGGTCTTAAATGCTAACAAGCGGCCATCTAAGATGCATCAATTGGTCTAAACCCACCTGGAGCAAAGGAAAATGAAGAACACCAAGGCCACACGACAACTAAGAGCCCAAGAGACAGAAAGGGCCACATGAACCAGAGACCTACATCATCCTGAGACCAGAAAAACTAGTTGGTGCCTGGCCACAACCGATGACTGCCCTGTCAGGGAGCACAACAGAGAACCCCTGAGGGAGCAGGAGATCAGTGGGATGCAGACCCCAAATTCTCACAAAAAGACCAAACTTAATGGTCTGACTGAGACTAGAGGAATCCCAGCAGCCATGGTCCGCAGACCTTCTGTTGGCACAGGACAGGAACCATTCCCGAAGACAACTCATCAGACATGAAAGGGACTGGACAGTGGGTAGGAGAGAGATGCTGATGAAGAGTGAGCTAATTATATCAGGTGGACACTTGAGACTGTGTTGGCATCTCCTGTCTGGAGGGGGGATGGGAGGATAGAGAGAGTGGGAAGCTGGCAAAATTGTCACGAAAGGAGAGACTGGAAGGGCTGACTCATTAGGGGGAGAGCAAGTGGGAGTTTGGAGTAAGATGTATGTAAACTTATATGTGACAGACTGACTTGATTTGTTATCGTTCACTTGAAGCTCAATAAAAGTTAATAAAAAAAGAAGGCTTCAGTGAGGATCTTTTGACTGGTTAGATTTTTTTTTTTTTTTATTGCAAAGAGTAGAGCACTGGTGGTGCAGTGGTTAAGAGTTAATCCACTATATGTCCTTGGAAACCCTATGGAGCAGTTTTACTCTGTCCTATATGGTCACTCTGAGTTGGAATCTACTCCATGGCAATGGGTATGTGTATGAGTATTGGAAAGAGTCAAATGGGGAAAATGGATATTGTAGGACAATTAGCAGTCTCTGCTAAAATATAAGAATAAATAAATTTGGAGGAGAAAGGTGAGAGATTGTATATATAATTACTGGCTTTTTTTTTTTTTTTTAGTCATGTCCATTTTATATGATTATGTGATTAAAGCAAGCTGCCATCTAATTGCTGTTATATTTTGGTAAAATGAGCAAACAAAATAAGCTGCCTTACATAAAATTTGTTGTGGAAAGATACACATTATACTTAATAATATTAGGCAGGGGTGGTCCAGCGTTAGGAGGTAGAGAATGCAAATACATGATTAGCTTTGCTTTTATTAACTTTTATTATATTGTTTCACATGTTACATTAAGACTATAAATTATACAATTTGAAAAACAACAAATCAAATTTTGAAAGTATCATACCATAAAATATTTTGGATTAAAAAAAATTTAGTCCTTAGTTGTGTTACTCAAATAATTGAATTAGCACTCAGAGGCTAACTGGAAGGTCGGAAGTTCCAACCCCTCGGTGGCTCTGTGAAAGAAAGATGTGGCAGTCTACTTCAGCAAAGATTATACCCTTGGGAGCTCTATAGGGCAGTGCTACTCTGTTCACCAAATAATCAACGAGTGTCTATTATATACAATAGTTCCTGGGCGGGACAAAATATTAATGTCCTTCACTACTAATCAAAAAGCTGATGATTTGAGTCCAATCAGAGGCATCTCAGAAAGGCCTACTTCCAAAAAATCATACATTGAAAACCCTATAGAGCACTGTTCTTCTCTGACCCAGATAAAAAAAAAAAAAAAACGATTGCCATCGAGCCAATTCCAACTCACAGCGACCCTACAGGATGAAGTAGAACTGCCTCACAGGTTTTACAAAGAGCAGCTGGTAGATTCAAACTGCTGACCTTTTGGTTAGCAGCTGAGCTCTTAACCACTGTGCCACCAGCACTATACTTAGGAATCAACTCAACGACAAGTGGTTTTATTACAGACAAGAAGCTGGGTAAAAGGCTGAGTATACAACCACAAATAATGTAGAAATTATCCTTGACCTTATAAAGCTTACATTTTAGTGACATATTCAAGGAAGGAACAAGGATTTTAATGCATTGTGACCTGTTTGCTCATAAGTTGAACAATGCACAAGGTGTTATGGAAGCTTCTGGGAGAGGCACCCGAAACCCGAGATGTAAGAGGTGTGTCCCAGAAGAGTGGCACTAAGATGACAGCTGGCATATCAACAAGAATGATCCAAAGGAAGAAGAAATAAGGAGTGACGCTCACAGAACAATTAGTATGGATTAACAGCAAAGTAAGAGACACTTAGTCTAAGAATGGTAGTATGGTAAAATAAGGATGATTTTAGATTATCATATTTCAATAGCACTGAATGGAATACACAGAAATCAAATAAACTACATCTGTAGAAAAAGATGATGGGGAAGTTTGATATCACCAGTCAGAGCAAGGCCAGGGGTCAACTGTAAAACAGACCATGAATTGCTCATATGCAAGTTCAAGTTAAAGCTGAAAAAAATTAAGTCCACAAGAGCCAAAGTATGACCTTGAATATATCCCACAGAAATTTAGAGACCATGTCAAGAACAAATGTGATGTATTGAACACTAATGACCGAAGACCAGATGAGTTGTGAGATGACATCAAGGATATCATACATGAAGAAAAGAAGTCATTAAAAAGACAGAAAAAAAAAAAAAAGACCAAAATGGATGTTAGAAGAGACTCTGAAACTTGCTCTTGAAAGTCGTGTAGCTAAACCAAAAGGAAAAAAACTGACGAAGTAAGAAAGCTGAACAGAAGATTTCAAAAGTGTGGCTAGAGAAGACCTAAGCTTTCCAAAGCTGATGTCTTTATGGAAGCAGATTGCCACATGGTTCTCATGGGTAGCCTCTGGTGGGTTCTGTCCACTGACCTTTTGGTTAGCAGCTGAGGGCTTAAACACTATACCACCAGGACCGTTTCAAGAAGACAAATCGAAGTATTATAATGAAATGTACAAAGACCTGGAGTTATAAAACCAAAAGAGAAGAAAACACTTTGCATTTCTCAACTTGAAAGAACTGAAGAAAAAATTAAACCCTCTAGTTGCAGTACTGAAGTCTTTAATGGGCAAAATATTGAATGTTGCAGGAAGCATCAAAAGAAGATAGAAGGAATACACAGAGTCACTGTACCATGAAGAACTGGTCGACATTCACCCATATCGGGCAATAGCATGTGTTCAAGACCTGAAAGTACTGAAGGAAGACTCCAAGCTGCACTGAAGTCACTGGTGCAAAACAAGGTGCTAGGAATTCATGGAATACCAATAGAGATGTTCTGACAAGTGCACGCAATGCTGGAAGTGCTCGGTCATCTATGGCAAGAAATTTGAAAGACTGGACAACCGTCTGGAAGAGATCCCTATTTGTGCACATTCTAAAGAAAGGTGGCCCAGCAGAATGCAGAAATTATTGAACAATATTATTAATATCACACACAGGTAAAATTTTACTGAAGATAATTTGAAAGTGGCTGCAGTAGTATAGTGAGAGAGAACTGCCAGAAATTCATGCTGAATTCAGGAGAGGTTGTGGAATGAGAAATATCACTGCTGATGTCAAATCGATCTTGGTTAAAAGCAGAGAATACTAGAAAGATGTTTACTTGTGTTTTACTGACTATACAAAGGCATTCCACTGTGTGGATCATAAGAAGTTATAGCTTATATTGGGAAGAATGGGAATTCCAGAACACTTAATTGTGCTCATGAGCAACCTGTAAATGGGCCATGAGGCAGTCGTTCAAACAGAAGGAGAGGATACTAAATGATTTAAAATCAGGAAAAGTGTGCATCAGGGTTGTACACTTTCACCATACTTATTCAATCTGTATGTTAAGCAGATAACCTGAGAAGATGGACTATATGAAGATGAACCCAGCATCAAGAATGAGGAATACTAATTAACAGGTTGTGATATACAGATGTCACAACCTAGCTTGCTGAAAGTGAATAAGACTTGAAGTACTTACTGAGGAAGGTCAGACTACAGCCTAACATATGGATCACACCTCAGCGTAAAGAAAACAGAAGGCTTCACAACTGGACCAATAAGCAACATCCTGATAAATGGAAAAAATATGGAAGTTGTTAATGATTTCATTTTACTTGGATCAACAATCAATGCCCATGGAAGCTGCAGTCAGGAAATCAAAAGACACATTGCATTGGTCAAATCAGCTGCAAAAGATGTCTTTAAAGTGTTAAAAAGCAACACTATTACCTTAAGGTCTAAGGTAAACCTGATCCAAGCCTTGGTATTTTCTATGGCCTCATATGCATGCAAGAGCTGGACAATGAATACGAAAGACCAGCAAAGAATCGATGCCTTTGAATTATGGTGTTGGTGAAAAATATTGAATATATCATGGACTACCAGAAGAATGAACAAATCTGTCTTTGAAGAAGTACAGACAGAAGCAAAAATGGCAAAACTTCATCTCAAGTACTTTGGCCATGTTATCAGGAGGGACAAGTCCCTGGAGAAGGACATCATGCTCGGTAAAGTAGGTCAGCCAAAAAGAGGAAAACTCTCAAGGAGACAGACTGACACAGTGGCTGCAATAATGGCCTCAAATACCACAAGGGTTGTGAGACTAGTGCAGGACTGGGCAGTGTTTCGTTTCATTGTACATAGGATAGCTGACTGGACAGCACCTAACAATAAAAATAACAACAACTTGAGTAACTGCTATCTTGATTAATGTACTTTCATTGAAAAAGTGATTGGATTCTATTTCCTGTGATGCTACATGATTTTAAAAGACACTTGTATATACTTAAGATAAGTTTTCTTTTATTTGCTTTTCAAATGTATGCAAAAGCCTTGTCATCAATAGAACAGAACCACAAAATGGTAAAACAGCTTAAATGGAGTATTTATGTAGTCAATGTAGGTACTTTTAATGACATTACCACAGCAATGTTTGGCTAACTATAGTTCAAAAGAGGTTTAATACCCTCTGACTTTTAGAAGTGCTATCTATTGGATAAAGTTTTTGTTTGTTCCCTGAAGTATTGATTGCTATCTCAACTGTACCTGGCATCGTTCTTGTGCTTAGACTTTTTTATATCCTTTGAAATCAGTTCCAAAGCAAATCAAACACCAAACTACTTACAAAATAACACTGTCATTACAATAACAATGCAGATTATATTATTTTAAGTAATTATTTATATTGATTATTTTAAGTAATTATTTGATGAAGTGGTATAATATAACCACAGCTTCTTACAGAGTGCTACACAATAGGTGGAATAACATGCAACTTTAGCAAATGCAGTTATTTAAAATTAAGCATCAATAAAAATTGAAATTTTAGTAAATTTCCTTTCTTCTCATTAGTAAAATAAGGGCAATTAAAACTTGGGATATGTTTGTCAGAGTCAAACGTATAAAATCCATAATAGTTACTCAGGCAAAATTGGATATATGTTAAGGTGCAGATATTTCGGTTTGTAAATGGAAGCCAATCCTTCATATCAAAACAAAAACAAATTTAATTTACACTTGGTTGGTATGCTTTAGTGAACAGATCAGTTTTAGTTCATTTTTGTCATTCTATTTTTAGATTAAAATTCAGAGAGAAAAAAATTTATGTTTGTTTTGTATTTAATAAACCATTGCAATTAAATAATTTTTGAATATAATGAATTTGAAAAAATATTCTTGTCATATATTTCTTTTAAGAATATATACTGATATTTCTTATGTTAATTTCACACATACAATGTATTTTTTACTTTTTTATTTAGCATTGTATGAGATAAGTATACAGATTGGAAAATATACTCAAGTGCAATTATTTTAGGTCAATAGTTAATAGGAATCAAAGAGACCATGTGATTTAAACAGAGAGAATTGAAAATACAGATGTTTAACAAAAAATGCAAAAGCGTATTTGGACTTGCTTATTGTTACTGAGTTATTCCTATACATTTGGCAAAAATAAAATAAAGCATAATGTAGTCATAACTTAATTTTCAAATAATAGGATTTTGAGCTCATTGTTTTTCAAATGATTTTAGGACTACGTAACAAATACAATAACTTTAGATTTATCACATCATGTGGGTGATTATAAAGTTATACAATCTTTTTCCATGGAGAGTATAGCTGTTCTATTTTGAAAATGAAAATCATACATTAAGGATGCTCAGATTAAAAACTAAACATCAACACTGGTGTCATCTTAACAACTAAAATATTGTGTCTATGTTTGATAAATAGTACATGCTAGTCCAGGATGATTGGTTTTTCATTAAATTATTTGTCATCGGGTCACTAAGAAAACTGGGCAAGAATAAAACGTTTTAGTGCCCAGCCTAAAACCAATTAAACCTTTGGCTCACTTCTTAAAAAAAAAAAAAGCAAATGTAAGAACAGAAACTATAGGTTCAATCTTCTAGGAAATGCTTTGGAGAATAAAACTAAACTGAATACATTGCCACTACACTCAAATGAAGATGTGGAGGCATGAATAAATTCAACAAATATACACAAACATGTGTTATAAAATAAAACCTATTTAAAACAGATTTCTTGATAGCAGATATTTTTACAAAGTTGCAAAAGCCTGCGTAATTATTTGAAAGAAATACAATACGTGTTCATGTTTTTCTCCATATTTTAAATCCAAAGAGATAAAAAAAAAAAATAAGTCATCATTAGAAGGCAACTTGTTTTCTCCCTGTTGACATTACGTAAACAACTCTTGTTCACAGTTCTGTGCTATTGCACATGCTAGTCCCTCTGACTGGAATGTCCTTTCTCCTTTACCACCCCAGCATTTTATGCATTCTTCAAGGCCCTACCAACATACTATCTGCTCTGAACAGACCTTTGTATTTCCTCTGAGATAGAAAAATGTCCTAACACTTTTATAAATATACTTGAATGGAACTCACTTACCCTACCAGGTCTGTGACCCCCAGTAGATTATAATCTCCCTGGTGACAAAAGCTAGGTTTCATATCAGCCTTCTAGAAGCTGAGACCCCAATGCTTAGTAAAAATGGCATATAAATATTAATTTCCCTTTTAAATTCAGTAATTCCTTCAATTCACATGTGAGAAAATAACTTCAATAACTTTAAATAATTGATTAGTTTCTTCATGAATTTTTTAATAATTATATATTGTATAAGAAACTGGTAAGTGCTATGGAGACAAATAAGTCTAATTGAGGAATGGAGAGTGATATCAGGGCTGTGTCCCTATTTCATAGAGTATAGTCAGTAGAGACCTGACTGAAAAAGTGTTTTTCGAATGTAAGAGAAGCAAGGAGAAAAGCCATTTAGCTACCTTAGAGGAGAGCATTCCAGGGAAAGCAAACAGTAAATTCAAATCCAGAGGCAGAGGAGACAGCAGAAACAAACTGAAGGAAGATGGATAATTTTTATGGGTAAGTGGTAACTGTGTGTGATGTTTAAGATTGTTTTTATCAACTTGGCTGGGGCATGATTCTCATTGTTTTGTCAGTTATGATGTAATTTGGCAGACATATAATGATGTGATCACCTCCGTGATGGGATCTGTTGTGAGTAACTAATCAGTTGAAAAAGAGTTTCCTTGGGGTGTTGCCTACATCCGATATAGGTGGACTCTCTGGCAAGACTCATGGGCTTTTGCTCCCACTGGATACTGCAGCCAGCTGCTGTTCATCTAACCTCCGATTCTTGGGACCTCAGCTAGCAGTTTACCTGCCATCTTGCATGCTGATATTGGGATTTGTGGGTCTTTGCAACCTGTGAGCAAGAGTCAAGCTATCTGACTTGCTGATCTTGGTTCACCAGCCCCTGCAGCTGCTTGAATCAGGAAAAGCCCCCAGCCTGACCCAGGGCCTTGGGATGTCCAGCCTCCACAACGACATGAACCATTTCCTTAATGTAAATTTCTCTCTGTGTATACATTTATAGGCTTTAGTGGTTTTACCTGTCTAGAGAACTGTGCCTATGACACTGTGTTAAAAGATCAAAGCAACTGAATAGTTTGATGTTTGTCTTAGGCTAGATTCTCTAGAAAGATTACTAAGGGCCACACAAACTTTGTAAGTCCTCCCATCAAGAGATGTAGTTTATTTTCCCACTCCTTGAATATGGATCAGTTTTGTGACTTGCTTTGAATGAAAGTGTTTCAGGAGTGACACTGTTTGAGACCTGAACCTAGGCAAAAAGAGATCACGCAGTTTCCACTTTTGCCCTCCTGAAATGCTGTTGCCAAGTGAACAAGCATTGGGTAGAGGATGAAAGACCACACAGAGCTGTTTCAGCTAATGCACAATTACTAAGTAAACCCAGCCAAGAACATATGAATCAGAAATGAGCCATCCTGATGGAACCCACCTCAAACTGTTATCCTACAGGATAATAGACAATAAGAAAAATACTTGCCACTACATTTTGGGGTGGTTTTTGACAGAGCACAAAGCTAAGTGTTTTGATTAATTGTCACTGTATGTAGGAATGAAGAGAAAGGTAAAAACAGGAGGAAGGGTTGAAAGTCTGTGAACTAAGCAGCTAGAACCAAAGATCTCCTAACCTACTTCACACAGCTGGGCATAAATATGGAGTTTTATTCTTGAGAGTGGGTGAAACAGAGTGTCTTACTTTCTTAGTACAGCTGTAACAAAAACACCACAGTGTGTGGCATTAAAGAACAGATATTTATTTTTTAAGAGTTCTGGAAGCTAAAGGTCCAAATAAATCAGGGTCTCCCTATTGATCCTTTCTGCAAGCCTCTTATTTCTGGTGTCTGCTTATAATCCTTGACAGTCTTTTGCTTGTAGAAGATTCCTAAGTGTCCTCTGTCCTTCCCTGTGTGTTTCTATCTCCATGTCCAATCTGTTCTTTTGATAACTCAGAAATGATTAGGTTTAGTACACACCCTACATTAATAAGGCTTCATCAACATAACAGAGAAAAACCTATTCCCAAACAGTATTATATCCACAGGCACTGGTGGTAGAATTCCAACATATGTTTTGGGGAGACACAATTCAATCAATAGCAGCAATATATTGAATTTTCAGATTTGGGATAAATTTTTGCATTTGGCTCTCAGATTCTGACAGCTAAGCCTTTATCCTTTAGATCAAAGACATGAAGAACATATCTGGGGAATCTAAGTAAACCAAGAGAAAGATCCTAAAAAGCACTTATTAGGATACCAAAACTAAAAACCAAACCTGCTGCCGTCAAGTTGATTCCAACTCATAGCGACCCTATAGGACAGAGTAGAACTGCCCCATAGAGTTTCCAAGGAGCGCCTGGCGGATTCGAACTGCTGACCTTTTGGTTAACAGCCATAGCACTTAACCACTAAGCCACCAGGTTTCCATTTATTAGGATATGTAGGTATAATTATTGTTCAAAAATATTATTGCCTCATGACAATCACCCCAAACTACTACCACCATTAATGACCTCTATGGGGTAAGTATATTTCTCCATCCTATTAATGTTGAACTTTGCCAATCGACATTATTCACCAATGAAATATTGGAGGAAATAATAGCATAACAGTTCTGATCCTAGGCCTTCAGGGATACTACACGTTGTTATTCACTCTCTAGTATCTCCAACTTCTATCGTAGAAGAAAACACCAGCAGTAGCTGATGAACCTCCATAGTGGGTTCCAGAGTAAGATACCTAGAAACAGATAAAAACAGCTAAACAACAAATTTTTGAGCACAAGAATAAATGCTTAACGTATGCCACTTGGCTTTTGTGTCCTGTGAGGATAGGTCCTAGCCAGGTCATCAGAATAAGATTAAAAAAAAAAAATTAAAGATTCAAAACAGGGTATCAGCTGCTTTGAAGAAGTCACAGGGACAGAGTGGGACACTCTTTTAAAAATGTGTCTGCAAAGTTCTTGATGACACAAAGCATATTATTGTTTGGAAAAAAATGTGGACATCAAAGACAACGAATCAGAAATGTTTCAGTGGAATATAGTTTTAAATATGAAAAAGTTTTAGGACTAAGAACTGATTCATTTTATTTTCCTACTTATATAAGCACAAGAGTTAATGAATAAGAAAACATATGTATCTGAGAGTATATAAGAGGCCTCTTTTGAAAAGTAAAAAGAAAAATAAAATATTGAAGTGATAAGAAAATAATGTCATAGTTTAACTACAAGCTATTGTCATTCTTATTAATATATATACATTAATGGCATGTCTTATAATTAACATCGTCGATTTAATAAAATCAGGTAAATTTTACATCAGATGGTGATAGTACTATGAAGAAAAATACAATTAGGCAAGGAAATTAGGAGTGCAGAGGATGAGAGTTGCTGTTTTATACAGAGTAATGCAAAAAATTTTCTTTGATTTTATATTTGAGCAATGATTTAAAAGGTTTAAGAAATAGTTGGATCAACAACACTTGTTGCAGGTATGTGAATGGCCTAGATGCCAAGGAAGTTAAGAAGAGAGTAAGAACAAGGAACTCTTGTAGCAGATAAGGTCAGAAAGTTAGTGAGTGTTATAGATTGAATTGTGTCCATAAAATATATGTTGAAATCCTGGTTCTTGTATCTGTGGATGTGCTCCTATTTGGAAACATATTTTTTTTTTTTTTTTTAATGTTTACAAGGTTACTGCATGGTAGGGTGGATACTAAATGTAATCACTTCTCAGTTATTAAAAAATAAACAGAAAAAATACAGATACATTTGATTTATTTTCACATGACGCACAGGGAAAGAAAGATGCCATGTGAGGATCATCTACAAGACAAGGAATGTCAAGGAACCAAGGAACACCCAGGGCTATTGACAAAGAAGAAATCAACACAGCCAAGACCCTTATTTGTACTTTATCCTCCATAAAAATATATGTATTTTGAGAAAATAAATTTCTGTCCTTTAAGCCACCTACTTTGTATTAGAGCAGCACGAGGTAACTAAGAGAGTGTGTACAGATTGTTTGATAATTTAAAGCCAGTTGTTAGGACTTAGTCCTTTACTCTTATTATGATGATGAGTCATTAGAGAATTTGAGTAAAAGAATGATATAATTTGACTCAAACATTTGTACTGGATTCCTCTGTTTGCTATATTGAAAATAAATGATACAGGAGCAAAGGTAGGGCCATGAAGATCAGTTGGTAGGCAACTTCAATATTATGAACAAAAGAAAATGATGGCTTGGATAAGAGAAATTAGAGGTCAGAAAGTGCTTCAAAATTAAAACTGAATGGCTTTGCTGATAATCATATGTAGGCTATGAAGAAAGGGAGGAATTGAGATTTGAACAAACTCTGAAAAGATGGAGTTGTTATTTACAAGCTTGAAAAGACTTTAGTAAGATTTTTTTAATTCAAATCTTGCAAAAAAGTTACACAAAGTTGGTTTATGACAGTGTGCGTGCATAAGTAGATATTGACATAGATATAGATATGCTCGGCTGGGTTGTATTTTTTCACCTTACTTATTCAATCTATATGCTGAACAAATTATTCAAGCAGCTGGGTTATATAAAGTAGAATACAGCATCAGAATTGGAGGAAGACTCATTAACAACTTGAGAAATGCAGATGATACAACCTTGCTTGTTGAAAGTGAAGAAGACTTGAAGCATTTATTGATGAAGGCAAAACATGACAGCTTCCAGTGTAGATTACATATAAATGTAAAGAAAATAAAAATTCTTACAACTAGACCAACAAACATCATCTTGATAAATGGAAAAAACATTGACGTTGTCAAGAATTTTTCTTGTATCCACAATCAATGCTACAATGGTAGCAGCAGTCAAGAAATCAAACAACCAGTTGCATTGGGCAAATTTGCTGCACAAGACCTATTTCATGTGTTAAAAAGCAAAGATGCCACTTTGATTACTAAGACATCCCTGATTCAAGCCATGGTATTTTCAATCTCCTCATACGCATGGTAAAGCTGGATAATGAAAAAGGAAGACTGAAGAAGAATTGATGCATTCAAATTGTGATACTGGTAAGAATATTGAATATCCCATGGACTGCCAGAAGAATAACAAATTTGTCTTGGAGGGAGTACAGGCAGAATGTTTCTTGGAAGTGAGGATGATGAGACTTCGTCTCACTTAATTTGGGCATGTTATCAGGCGGGACCAATTGCTGGAGAAAAGCATCATGTTAGGTAAAGTAGAGAGCAAAAAAGAGCTCATCCCTCAATGTGTTGAACTGATAGATACAGTGACTGAAACAATGAACTTAAACATAGTAATGATTGTGAGGATGGTGCAGGACAAAACCAGGCAAGGTTTTGTTCTGTTATACATAAAATGTCAACAATTGAGAACAAAGATTAAACAATGAATATTTCAATAATGAATGATATATATGTAGATTAAAATACAATTGTCAAGTTATTAGCTTAGTGAGAGTGTTTTATTCAGGCTCTCAGAGACTACAGCTCCAAGACTCTCACAGTATTCTGGAATGCTAAGTACACCAGATGGCCCTGTAACTTGGCTGCACAGTGAGATAATGTGTTTGGAAGGCAGGTTGGCACAGTGTGTGAGAACAGAATGCAAGACAAAGGAAAGTGGCCAGCCTGCTTACACACCATCAAGTTCTCTGGAGAAGGAAAAGCATAGAATTACAAGCTCCTATCTTTGCCAATGAGGAACCCTGGTAATGCAGTGGTTAAGCTGCTAACCAAAAGGTCAGTAGTTCAAACACACCAGCTTCTTCGAAGGAAAAAGATGTGGTATTCTTCTTCTGTAAAGATTTACAGCCTTGGAAACCCTAGGATGGATGCCAGTTCTACTCTGTTTTATAGGGTTGCTATAAGTCAGAATTGATGTTAAAAGGGTTTGGTATCTTTGCCTATGGCACTTTTCTCTGTCCAATTGCTTGATTTCTGTTAAACTGGCCAAATTTCTAAACATAAATGAATCACTTGATTTCTTTTCACGTGACAGAAAGCTGTTTACCAAGACAATTTACATTGGAACTCCACCTTAAAAATGAAATGTTTGATTGGTGACTCTACTGGGAACTCTTAGAACTAAGCTTACATGTGACATTCTTTTGTTCCACTATACCCAAAAGAGGATTCAATTAAGATTGAATTAAAAAGTACTGAAATTTTCAATTTGAGATACAAGATTTCTATATTTTAAAATCAATAACTACATTTTCATGTAAATGTCAGGGCAAGAATTTTAAAATCTGTAAGTATGGATGTAAATATATTTGAGAATATATGTTGTAGTATTCCCATTGTTCTGAAGTCAAAGAGATGGCTTTTCCTTTTTCCTTTAGCCTTTGGATTGACCTCTAGAGACTATTATCAGAATATCCGTTAGGTTAATAAAGTCAGCTCCTAGCATTATGCCTGTCTTAGGGGGACTTAAATTTGTGAAACTGAATTCATTGATTAGATTATAATATAGTTCTGGAATAGCTAATAAGCCTAGTGTCAATAGATTTTGCGTTTTCAAAATTAATGGTGTATTTAGATAAGACATTATTTAACATCACATAAATACATGGTATAAATGCCATCAAAGAAGAAATGATGACATATAGTGTTAATTATTGATTTTGATTACATCAGATTTGCCTTATTTCTTTTGGTATTTTCTTATATATATAACTATGCCTTGTATTTTCTCTAGTAAATGCCAAATGAATCTAAATTTCGGTCTATTTTTTTTAGTGCATATTTGTTTGAAAAATGCTATAAATGAATTTAGAATAACCTATAGGTTTCTCAGAAATACCTTCCTGAAAAATCCCATTTTTCTATAGGGGCAGTATATTCCTTTTTTATTCTATTTTTTTTAATAAAAACATGTACCAATTTTTTCTAAAAACTAAAATAAAAACGACTTCCACTTCTGGGAAGATGGACTTGATACACTTTTCCCTGTTTCTCACCCTCAACATAATCCTTTCAAGGCCCTATGACTTTCTCCTTTTAAATTTTTTTTGATTCTCAGTGTTTTCAGTAAAGAAAGGTGTGCTGAATCCAGGAGTCTTTCTGAATTTATATTATGAAATATGGGTTTTGATACACATTTTGTGGAGCACATATATCTCGAAGAATGCTAAGAGTTTCAAACACAGTATTTTGTGCTGTACATATAGCCCAAAAAACTTTAAAGATGTCATACATAACTGTTATCTTCTATTTGGTTATTTTTTGGCACCTCTGGTTTTCCAAATATTCTCACCCCCCCTCAAAAAAAAAACCACCAGCTGTCTCCAGTTATTACACAGGAAGCCATAAATATGCTTACAAGGATTATCTAGCTGTACCAAAGCTAAAAGAGACAAAAGTTTGACCTAATCATGCTACCTGGATGCACTGCTTCATGCATAAGCCTTCTATCTTAGTGAATTTTCTCCAAATGACATTTCTTTCATTTTTCGCTGTTACACAAGCCCGCACTGGAGGGCAGCGAATACTTTTAGTGGGAAAAGTAACACCCCAAAAAGGCTGAGAGCCCGAAAATATTTGTAGGTAGTCTCTGTCCCAGGGAGAATTAAATGGATAACTTTAAAAACCCTGGATTTTAAATATGATGTGCATTTTGGTGACTGAATGTGAAACTTTGAAACATGGAAAGAGGAACAGCTAGTGACCTCAGGACCTAAAGGACAATGTGGTTGTGGATTTCTTATGGTTTCTTTTTGATTCATATATCCCAGATTGGGTTTCAAACTTTCAGACAGTAACATTTCTACTTCAACCAAACAAAACAGACAAAAACTATGAATCCATTCCCACTAACTCCAGGAAATTCTGAGTGAGGAAGCCATAATTCTACCCTTGTAAGGCAACAATGTACTGCAACATTCTCTCCCACTAGAGGGGTGTCAGAGACAGTCAAGTAGAGTTCTGATATTTTCAACCCTGATGACCACTAATGAGACCCACTCCTCCCACCAAGACAGCGTCAGTGGAAAACACATGGAGAACATTGACATCCTCTCCGCCTGGCAGTAACAAGGCTGCTCATTCTGGGGTGGTATCAGAGAAGGCCTATTGGAGAGTCAGGGCATTCATAATTGCCCATATGTAATTAATCTATATTACATATGCCCAGCCCCATATAGATATTATGTAAAACCACCCATTGCCGTCGAGTCGGTTCCGACTCATAGCAACCCTATAGGACAGATTAGAACTGCCCCATAGAGTTCCAAGGTATGTATACTTATTTCATTAACTCTAATATATATGTATAGTAGTTTCAGAACTGCTTATCTGTACTACTGTGAGAAAAACATTTATAACCTAGAGAACAATGTGCTTCATTTCCATTCCTGTTTCATCATGCTGTCTAGCAACACTTGCATTTGTGTGAATTAGAAGTCCTTCTCTGAACTGCCACAGAAAATTTGAATTTGTGGGCATACTGCCATAATCTAGTGGGCTGGGATTTGGACTTCATAAATATTAAGAGCAAATTAGTACATTACATTTTTTATTTCAAGGTAATTGCTTCATTATATGAAGAAGCTCAAGAGGATTTAAGGACCATGTGATCAGTTTGACAGTTAGAGGCTGGCTGATATATCTAGGTATAATTCAAGTCCAACCCAATCTATGAAATTCTTGAAAATTACACTGGCTAAAGCAACTAGAATCATTCCTATGAATAACATTCCAAAGAATAACATATCTTCTCTCACAGATCCTGCAAATTCACAAGAAACCCAGAGACTAAAAAATCTCTCACAGATCCTGCAAATTCACAAGAAACCCAGAGAATAGAAGGGTTCTTTTAGTTTTAGTGAAACTATATTCCGCACCTAGGGTGCATGTTGTCTCCTATTCACAAAGTCACCAGGAGAAGTCTGAATTTGCATGGAACATTGAGAAGAAGCAAGCTTTAAAATATTTACAGAAGGTGATGGCATAAGGAGTACTATTATATTTTTATAACTGTTCTGACTCATATAACGGAATCAACTCGATAGCACTGGGTCTGGGCTTCTAGTAAATTACCTCTCCCCACATAAAGCTGCAGCTCTAAAAATCTCTAAGTGAAGCATGTGATAGAAGATATTGCAAGATGACTGAAAGAAAAATTGAATATTGGCAAGAAGCTGAGGGAAAAAATAGCTCCTAAATTAAAACTTCCAGTCAGCCTCATGTAAGTGTGAAGTGTAAGTACACACTACACAGATGATAAAATTTTCAAGAAAATAATTTATTTTAGAATAATGCAGAACAGGTAGTGCTAGCAGGTATCTACTGGAAAACACACACGGAGAGACACACATGTCCTTCTGGATGTACCGATATTTATCTCACATCTCAAAAAAATTTAACTAAATTAGATTTCAAAGAAACATGAATGTTACAGTTAAAATATATATATACTTGAAAATATAGGCAAAAAGTTAACCATTTTTAAGAAAGTACTTCAAAAAATCACACAAGAAAAGCAGTAAAAGAACAAAGAGAAAGGAAGGAAGGGAGGAAGGGAGGGAGGGAGGGAGGGAGGGTGGGAGGGAGGAAGGAAGGAGGGAAGGAAGAAAATATCCAATAAAATATTAAGTCAAATGTATTTAGTATTTTTAAATAAATAAGTGTAAAACGTTTGTTTTTGAAGGGAAAAAGGAATAATAAAAGATACATGCTAGATTTATAAAAGAATAAAAATAACTTCTAGAAGATAAAGATAGTTTATGTTTAATACTGAGCGGATGAATGTAACAGCAATTGAACACAGAAAGACTTGATGAACTGCAAGATATACATGAAAAAAAAAAAAAAACCTATACAGAATGCAGTACAAGAAGTCAAGTAGAAAGAAAAAATATGGAACTGGGAATAACAAATAATGAATAATTAAACCTTTAGAAGAAGGGATAATAATTGATAATTGCCCAAAATTGATGAAAGGCAGCAATTCACAAATCAAAGAAAATCAGAAAATAACAAGCAAAAACAAAAACAACTGAAACAGTTTTACACTTTTTAACATTCTAGCGAAACTACACAATAGCAAAGAAGATGAAGAGATTTAAAAAGCAACCAGAGGTAAAGAAACATTATCTTCAAACAGCAACTGTCAAATGCATAGTTGCCTTTTCTTCTGAGACAAGCCTTCAAAGCACTGAAACCAGAAACTTTTCACCTGGAGTGAATGTTAAACTCAGAATATTAAACAATAAGTTCCATGAATAAGGGGAAATAAAACAAATATTCCTACCAACAATGAGACAGCTTTTCACCAACAGACACTTGCTAAAAAATATTCTTAAGGACATACTTTTAACAGATTAAATAGAGTAAAAAAAAAAATGAGAGAGAATGTAAATAAGTATAACTGTATACTAAAAATATATTGTATAAATAATATTATAAGATATAATTAATAAATGTAATAGAACAGTTTATAAGTAGGAGAAAGGAAGATGGAGTTACAGTATTTTCAGGTCATATTTTTGTTCAGAAAGAGGTTATATTAATGTTAAACCTAAGTAATTACATGAGTTATGTTTTCCAGGGTAATTATTAAACAATAAGAACAGAGTATATAACTCCCAAACTGATAACAAAGAAAATAGTGAAAAAGCCACTTACAAAAAAGCAAACAAAAAAATAAAAAGAAAGAAAAGGAGAGAAAATAAAACATTGGACAAGTGAGGCAAAAAGAAAATATGATTATATCAGCTATGGCATAAACTGTAGATAACTAAAAAGTCTCTTTGGAAAGACAAAGATTAACTGAAATGAAGCAACTTGTCTATGTTACTTATGAGGGGCATATCTAGAACATAAGAATGGAGAAAACTTTTAAAAAGGTATAAATTAAATACTAAACAATAATTTTATATTTACATTTAAGTTGTTATATACCAAAAACCAAACCTGTTACCTTCAAGTAAATTCTGACTAGTATCAACCCTATAGTACAAAGTAGAACTGCCCAACAGAGTTTTAAGAAGCAACTGGTAGATTTGAACTGCTGACGTTTTTGGTTAGAAGCTGCAGTTATGAATCATGGAGCCCTGGTGGCACAGTGGTTAAGTGCTCAGCTACTAACTGAAAGGTGAGCGGTTGGAACCCACCAGCTGCTCCTCAGGAGAAAGATGTGGCGATCAGCTTCCATTAAGATTGCAGCCTTGGAAACTCTATGGGGCAGTTTTACTACCAGCTAGAATTGACTTGACTGCAATGGGTTAAATTGTTATAGCATCTAAAATAAAAAGACTCATTTCAATTTTAGAAATTGTGATTTAATTTAAATAATTTAAATCTCTGTAGATTAATTTATTTCAATATTCTGCTTTCCTTGGGGGAAACGCTGGTGGCTTAGTGGTTAAATGCTACAACTCGCCAACCAAAAGGAAGGCAGTTCAAATCCACCAGGTGCTCCTTGGAAACCGTATGGGGCAGTTCTACTCTCTTCTTGGTCCTTAAGTAGAGTGTTGAATACAACTGAAGCATTAGTATTTATTTGTATAATACATGCAGGATATTTTTTTACAAGATGAATTGATACAGTGCCTCCAACAATGGGCTCAAACATAACAACCATTGTGAGTATGGTGCAAGACCAGGCAGTGTTTCACTATGTTGTACACAGGGTCACTCTGAGTCAGAACCAACTCAATGGTACCTAACAACAAGAATAATATATTTTCAATATAAATGTACTTAAAATTTTAGATATCCTTATTACCCGATGGCACTGGGTGGTTTTTTTTTTTAGTACATTAAATGTTAGCATGCATATGACATAGATTTGTATCAAACTAGCTTAAATATTTATAAAAGCACTTTTATTAAGGGCTGTATATTCATTCATCCTGTAATAGGATAAACTTCTTGGCTAGGATTCAAAAAGGATATTTCAAGCTCTATTCTGAAGTACAACACTGTCAGTGATAGGATAATATTCACATGCCTATAAGGAAGACCAGTTAATATGAATGTTATTCAAATGTACAAACCAACCACTAAGGCCAAAGATGAAGAAATTGAAGATTTTTACTAACTTCTGCAATCTAAAACTGATTGAACATGGAATCAAGATGCATTAATAATTACAGGTGATAGGATTTGAAAGCTGGAAATGAAGAAGGATCAGTAGGTAGAATATATGGCTTTGGTGATAGAAACTACACTGGAGATCACATGATAGAATTTTGCAAGACCAACAACTTCTTCATTGCGAATACCTTTTTTCAAAAAACAAAAACGTCATCCTCACCAGACGGAATACACAGGAATCAAATCAACTACATCTGTGGAGACAAATGAAGGAGAAGCTCAATGACATCCATCAGAACTAGGTCGGGGCCAACTGCAGAAAGACCATCAATTGTTAGTTAATATGCAAGTTCAATTTGAAGTAGAAGGAAATTAAAACAAGTCCGTGAGAGCCAAAACATGACCTTGACCAAATCCTACCTGAATTTAGAGACCATTTCAAGAATACATTTGACACAATGAACACTAGGGACTGAAGACCAGATGAGATGTGGAATGGCATCAAGGACATCATACATGAAGAACCCAAAGAGTCATTAAAAAGAAAAGAACAAAATGGATGTAAGAAGAGATTCTGAGATTTGCTCATGAACATACAGTAGCTAAAACAAATGGAAGAAATGGTCATGAAAAAGAGCTGAACAGATTTCAAAGGGTTGCTTGAGAAGACAAAGTATTATAATGAAATGTGCAAAGACCTGGAGTTAGAGAACCAAAAGAAAACACTCTCAGCATTTCTCAAGCTGGAAGAACTGAAGAAAATTCAAGACTTGAGTTACAATACTGAAGGAGATTCTATGGAAAAAATACTGAACAACTCAGGAAGCATCAAAAGATGGAAGTAACCACAGATTCACTGTACCAAAAAGAATTGATTACTGTTCAGCCCTTTTAGGAAGTAGCACATAATCAAGAACCGATGATAGTGAAGGAAGAAGTCCAAGCTGCACTGAAGATATTGGTGAAAAACAAGGCTCCAGGAATTGACTGAATGCCAATTGGGATATTTCAACAAATGGTTGAAGCCCTTGAGGTGCTCATTTTTCTATGCCAGGAAAATTTGGAAGACAGCTACATGGCCAACCAACTGAAAGAGATACATATTTGTGCCTATTCCGAAGAAAGGTGTTCCAACCAAATGTGGAAATCATGAAAAATATCATTAATATTACACATAAGTAAAATTTTGCTGAAGATCATTCAAAAGCTGTTCAAGCCATACATGGACAGGGAACTGCAAGAAGTTCAAGCAGAATTTAGAAGATGTGGAATAAGGGATATCATTGCTGGTGTCAGATGGATCTTAGATGAAAGCAGAGAATACCAGAAAGAAGTTTTCCTGTGTTTTATTGACTATGTAAAGTCATTCCACTGTGTGGATCATAGCATATTATGCATAACATTGCAAAGAATGGGAATTCCAGGACACTTAATTGTGCTCATGAAGAACCTGTACATAGATCAACAGGGTGTTATTTGAACAGAAAAAGGGAGTACTGAGTGGTTTAAATTCAGGAAATGTATATGTTAGGGTTGTATCGCTTCACCACATTTATTCAATCTGTATGCTGAGCAAATAATTGGAGAAGCTGGATTATGTGAAGAAGAGCGCTGCAACAGTATTGGAGGAAGACTCATTAACAATCTGCAGCATGCAGATGACACAACCTTGCTTGCTAAATGTGGAGATGACTTGAAGCACTTTCTGATGAAGAGCAGAGACTACAGCCTTCAGTGTGGATTACACCTCAGCCTAGAGAAAACAAATTTCCTCACAACTGGACCAATGGGCAATATCATAATAAATGGAAAAAGCATTGAAGTTGTCAAGGATTTCTTTTTACTTGGATCTTCAATCAGTGCCCAAAGAAGCGGGAGTCAAGAAATCAAAGGAAGTATTGCACTGGGAAAATCTGCTGCAAAAGACCTCTTTAAAGTGTTAAAAAGCAAATATGTCAGTTTATTTATTTTTTATTCTGCTTTAGATGAAATTCTACAGAGAAAATTCGTTTTTCATTAAACAGTCAATACACAAATTTTTTTGTGGTGTTCGTTGCCAACCCTGTGATGTGTCAACACTCTTTCCTTCTCCACATTGGGTTTCTGTTTCTATTTGTCCAGTTTTCCTGTCCTTTCCTGCCTTATTGTCTTTGCTTTTGGGCTGGTGTGCCCATTAGTCTTGCATACATGACTGAATTATGAAGCGCATTCCTCAAGTACATTATCATTTGGAAAATGATACGACGTTTCCTTAAAAAGCTAGAAACAGAAATACCATATGATCCAGCAATCCTACTCCTTTGAATGTATCCTAGAGATGTAAGAGCCATCACACAAATAGACATATACACACCCATGTTCTTTGCAGCATTATTCAGAAAAGCAAAAAGATGGAACACTTAAGTGCCGATCAACAGATGAATGGATAAAAAAACTATGGTACATACACACAATGAAATACTACACAATGGTACAGAACAATGATGAATTTGCAAATCATCTCACAACATGGATGAATCTGGAGGACATTATGCTGAGTAAAGTAAGTCAATCACAAAAGGACAAATACAGTATGAGACCACTATTATACAAATTCATGAAAATATTTACAAACAGAAAGAAACAATCTTTGATGGTTATTAGGGAGGGCAGGGGTAGGGAGCGAAAAACACTAACTAGATAGTAGATAAGTGGTAACTTGAGTGAAGGGTAAGACAGTACTCAATACTGAGGAAGTCAGCACAACTTGACTAGGCCAAAGTCATAGAAGCTTCCAAATATCCTGAGGGACTGAATTACTGGGCTGAGGGCTGGGGACCATGGTCTCAGGGATCATCAAGGTCAAGTGGGATAAAATAGGCTATAAAGAAAATGTTCTACATCTGACTGTGGTGAGTAGCATCTGGGGTCTTAAAAGCCTGTGGGCAGCCATTTAAGATACATCTACTGGTCCCATCCAGTCTGAAGGAAATGAGAATGAAGAAAACCAGAGACACAAGAGAAAGATTAGTCTAAAGGGCTAATGACCCACAACTGCCACCAACTGAACCCAAAACAACTAGATGGTGCCTGGTTACCACCTCCAACTGCTCTGTCTGGGATGACAATAGAGGGTCCTGGAAACAGCAGAATGAAAATGTAGAACAAAATTCAAATTCACACACACACAAAAAATCTTGCTTGTCTGACAGATAATGTAGAAATCTTAGGAGTATGACTCCCGCACACCCTTCTAACTCAGTACTGAAATCTTCATGAGTTTCGCTCTTCAGCCAAAGATTAGACAAAGATGTCACTTTAAGGACTTAGGTGTGTCTGACCCAAGACATGATATTTTCAATCACCTCATACATGTGAAAGTTGGACGAGGAATAAGGAAGACTGAAGAAAAATTGACACCTTTGGATTATGATGTTGGTAAAGAATATTGAATACACCATGGACTGCTGGAAGAACGAACAAACCTGTCTTAAAAGTATAGACAGAATGCTCCTTAGAAGCGAGTACGGCGAGACTTCTTCTCAAGTACTTTGGACGTGTAATCCACAAGAGGCAAGTCCCTGTAGAAAGACGTCATGCTTGGTAAAGCAGAGGTCATTGAAAAAGAGAAAGACCTTCAGTCAGTCAGATGGACTGACACAGTAGGGTCACTATAAGTCAGAACCGACTCAATGGCACCTAACAACAACAGTTTAAATATTAAAACAAAACAACAAAAAAATACTTCTATTAAGGGCTCTGAATGTATTTTTCCTGTAATAAGCTTCATGATGCCAGTATCTTCAAAACACTGGATGATCTCTGCTTGTATATAAGCAAGTTTGAGGCATATAAACACAGCTGATTATTAATATTATACTCATGAAATAAAGTACAAATAACTACTTTCAATATAACTACCAAGAAAAACATTGTAAATTTAAGAGTGTATTTTAGTATACATCAGACGAAAATAATTACTTTCCTTCTGATTCCTTCCACAGAGCATTTCTTGAAGTTCAATAGGAATTTAAGCATTTTAAAAAAACAGAGATAAAAAAATGCTAAAATAAGTGCAAGCATTTGAATCATTTATATGAATTTGGAGAACACGACGGCAGGAGAGCTATCTGAAGATTTCAAAATGTTTAAATCTTACAAAATGTATTAAGATGACAGATGGATCCATTTTATTAATCCAGCTTATTATAATTATGTAGATAAGAGTTTGCATGGGTTCTTAATTGTACAAATATATGAGCATTATGTACTTAATAAGTCATTTTTCATCAAGTATCTAAAACATATTAATTATAAGCAGAAGAAATAAATATTATTTTATCACTTACTCATTTTAACCCAAACTCTCTTTCTAGTTATTTTATCATCCCACTTATCATTCCATTTATTCTGAAGCTTAATTTAATTAGCATAATAAAATACATGCCTAAGATAATAACTTGGAGCCCTGGTGGCACAGTGGTTAAGAGCTATGAGTGCTCTTTTGGTTAAAAAGGCTAGTTGGCAGTTGAAATCCACTAGCTGCTCATTGAAAACTCTATGGGACACTTCTACTCTGTCCTAGAGGGTTGCTATGAGTCACAATCGAACCAGTGGCAATTTTTTTTTTTTTAAGATAATATCTTAAAGAAAATATAAATATTTGAACTTGTGATGACTGGCCTTATGGAAGTGTTTTGCTATACAAAACTTAGTATGCCTGCAATTCCATCCTGGATTAAGCAATTATAATAGGTAATTTTGTACATTGTTTCTTCAATTTCTTTCAAAGATTGCTGCATTTATACTCAAGATGTCCTTGGGAGGAAGCATATTTTCCTCAGGCTTTCAAGAATTATCAGTTGAATTCTCACTCCTGATGAAAATTATGGATTTCCAGTGGTATTTATACATTGCAAAAGGAAGAGAGAAGGTAACAGTGAATGCAAACCAAACACAAATTGATAAGAGAATGTCACAGTGCACTAACTTAATGTATTGAACCACAAGCAGAGCAACGGTTATAGATATCTATCAACACAACTTGAGTGGGAACATTAGGACTGTTTCAGATGTCATTCAAAATTTATCAGTGAATTATTGTTGTTAGTATTCATACATGATACCAGTCTTTTCTTTCTACAAATAATGACACCCGAAGTAAACATCAGTTCCCATTGTTTGAAACATACTAACGCAGACAGTAATCAGTGGTGCATCTTTCACAAAAATATTAGTTGAGCTAACCAGAAGGTTGGCAGTTTGAGTCCACCAGCCACTCCCTGGAAACTCTATGGAGTAGTTCTGCTCCATCCTAAAGAGTCACTATGAATCACAATTGACTTGATGGCAATGGGTTTTGTTTGGTTTTTTGGTAAGCCTGTTTCCTCGTATAAAAAAAATGGGCATACTCTACCTTAAGGTTTTATGAGGATTCAGGAAAATGTAAATAAAGGACTAAGGTTTTATGAGGATTCAAGAAAATGTAAATAAAGCACTAAGCACATTAAAAAAAAAATAATAATATTAGTTGAATACATTATCACCATTTATATGAATTAACGCAGTGCCTACTAACTGGTCTCTCCACTTTTATCTAGACATATTCTAATAAATGGGCCACAATTTAGTCAGATGTTTCCCTGCATATAATCCTGCCTTACTATTGCTTCTAAACTAAAAAAAAAAAAAAGTCAGTATATCACTTTGAATAATCTAGAGGCTGTTTACCTTAAAAAAAGAAATTTACCTTACTACTGGGTTTAACCTTATTTTGTGCTCCTCAACCCCCTACTGTTTGTAGCTCCATACACAACGACCCTGTCAATTCCCAGAATGTGCCATTTTCTAGTCACTTTATTACCTTTGCTCATGCAGTTTGCTCTCCATACAATATGACCTCCACCTTCTAGGTATAAATAACTTTAAATCATTCTTCAGATAGTAAGCTTATACACCATTCTTTTCAGGGTGCCTTCTCGGAACCTCCAGGCTAGATTAGACATTACTGATTTGGGGTTACACAGTGTTCTTTATTGGAGTTACGAGGTGTTCTTTTGTACTGATTAACTCACTTTTAATTACTAATTATGTTTTTTGTTTTCATTGTATAGAACCACCATTAAAATGAGTACAAAGTGTTGTTTAACAGTTTTTATTTATTTATTTATTTACTCAAAGAACACATTGAGAGACTACTGTATGTCTGGCTCTACTTTCAAGG
Source organism: Loxodonta africana (assembly GCF_030014295.1). NCBI lineage: Eukaryota > Metazoa > Chordata > Mammalia > Proboscidea > Elephantidae > Loxodonta > Loxodonta africana. The sequence goes on from NC_087346.1 coordinate 93,576,759, forward strand.
AGAGTATTGCTCAACATATTCTGATAAATTTATAATCAAATTAGCACAATGTAGAATTATAGGTGTTACAATGAAACTTCAGAGAGGCCACAATGGAAGAGGTGAATTAAAAAAAAATCTCATTTAGTTTTGTTTTGGTGATGGATTTGGACCTACTGCTCTAAACTTGATAAATATGATTGATGTTTTTAACAATAATAAAATTAATATACTAATAAATGAAGTTTGATATTTAAATATTATATCTGTTCTAAAGAGGTAATGAGAATTATATCTCCATATGGTGTTGTAGAATGTGTGCATATACTGTGGTAGAATATGTGTCTAGGGTAAAGGATAAAATTGCCAAAATGAGAGTTTTAGAAGAAACATATTTTTTTGGGGTCTAATAGCTTCCAAAAGACAGGATGTATGTAGTAAATATGCTTGCATAATTTTAGCTCTTGTCCACTATAATTTGAGAACAACAAGATTAATTCAGAATTGCTTTCTTTTTAAATTCAATTCAGTTCAATTCAAATCAAGTCAATTCCATGAGTATCTGTTGAGTTCCTACTATAAAAAAAAAAAAAAAATGTATAAGACATTGTTTATATGCTGGAGACAAAGAAGTGAACAATCCTGATCTTACATGGTTGCTGTTGTTAGGTGCCAGCGAGTCAGTTCCGACTCATAGTGACCCTATGCACAACAGAACAAAAAAAACTTCCCAGTCTTGAGCCATCCATCCTTACAATCACTGTTATGCTTGAGCTCATTGTTGCAGCCACTGTGTTAATCCACCATGTTGAGGGTTCTCCTCTTTTCCACTGACCCTGTATTCTGCCAAGCATGATGTCCTTCTCCAGGGAAGGATTCCTCCTGACAACATGTCCAAAGTATGGAAGACGCAGTCTTGCCATCCTTGCTCCTAAGGAGCATTCTGGTTGTACTTCTAATACAGTTTTGTTCATTCTTTTGGCAGTCCATGGTATATTCAATATTCTTCGCCAACATCACAACTCAAAGGCATCAATTCTTCTTCAGTCTTCCTTATTCACTGTCCATCTTTCACATGCATATGATGCAATTGAAAATACCACGGCTTGGGTAAGGCGCACCTTACTCTTCAGGGTGACATCTTTGCTCTTCAACACTTTGAAGAGGTCCTTTACAGCAGATTTACCCAATGCAAAGCGTCTCTTGATTTCTTGACTGCTGTTTCCATGGCTGTTGATTGTGAATCCAAGTAAAATGAAATCCTTGACAACTCCAATCTTTTGTCCATTTATCGTGATGTTGCTCATTGGTCCAGTTTGAGAATTTTTGTTTTCTTTATGTTGAGGTGCAATCCATACTGAAGGCTGTGATCTTTGATCTTCATTAGTAAGTGCTTCAAGTCCTCTTCTCTTTCAGCAAGCAAGGTTGTGTCATCTGCATAACGTGGGTTGTTAATGACTCTTCCTCCAATCCTGTTGCCCCATTCTTCTTCATATAGTTCAGCTTCTCAGATTATCTGCTCAGCATACAGATTGAATAGGTATGGTGAAAGAATACAACCCTGACGCACACCTTTCCTGACTTTAAACCAATCAGTACCCCTTGTTCTGTCCGAAAAACTGCCTCTTGAACTATGTAAATGTTCCTCATGAGCACAATTAAGTATTCTGGAATTCCCATTCTTTGCGATGTTATCCATAATTTGTTGTGATCCCCACAGTCGAATGCCTTTGCATAGTCGATAAAACACAGGTAAACATCCTTTTGGTATTCTCTGCTTTCAGCCAGGATCCATCTGATATCAGCAATGATATCCCTGGTTCCACATCCTCTTCTGAAACCAGCCTGAATTTCTGGCAGTTCCCTATCGATATGCTGCTGCAGCCGTTTTTGAATGATCTTCAGCAAAATTTTGCCTGGGTATGATATTAATGATATTGTTCTATAATTTCTACATTTGGGTTGGATCCTCTTTCTTGGGAACAGGCATAAATATGGATCTCTTCCAGTCAGTTGGCCAGGAAGCTGCCTTCTGTATTTTTGGCATAAACGAATGAGCACCTCCAGTGCTGCATCTGTTTGTTGAAACATCTCAATTGATATTCCATCAGTTCCTGGAGCCTTGTTTTTTGCCAATGCCTTCAGAGCAGCTTGGACTTCTTCCTTCAGTACCATCGGTTCCTGATCATATGCCACCTCTTGAAATGGTTGAACATCAACTAATTCTTTTTGGCATAATGACTCTGTGTATTCCTTCCATCTTCTTTTGATGCTTCCTGCATCGTTTCATATTTTTCCCATGGAATCCTTCACTATTGCAACTCGAGGCTTGAATTTTTTCTTCAGTTCTTTCAGCTTGAGAAACACCGAGCATGTTCTTCCCTTTTGGTTTTCCATGTCCAGCTCTTTGCCCATGTGATTATAATACTTTCTTTGTCTTCTTGAGATACCCTTTGAAATCTTCTGTTCAGTTCTTTTACTTCATCAATTCTTTCTTTTGCTTTAGCTGCTTGATATTTGAGAGCAAGTTTCAGAGTCTCCTCTGACATCCGTCTTGGTCTTTTCTTTCTTTCCTGTCTTTTTATTGACCTCTTGCTTTCTTCATGAATAATGTCCTTGATGTCATTCCACAACTCACCTGGTCTTCGGTCACTAGTGTTCAGTGTGTCAAATCTATTCTTCAGATGGTCTCTAAATTCAGGTGGGAAATACTCAAGGTCATATTTTGGCTCTCATGGACTTGCTCTGATTTTCTTCAGTTTCAGCTTGAACTTGCATATGAGCAATTGATGGTCTCTTCCACAGTCGGCCCCTGGCATTGTTCTGACTGATGATATTGAGCTTTTCCATCGCTCTTTCCACAGATGTAGTCAATGTGATTTCTTTGTGTTCCACCTGGTGAGGTCCATGTGTATAGTCGGTGTTTATGTTGGTGAAACAATGTACTTGCAGTGAAGAAGTCATTGGTCTTGCAAAATGATATCATTCGATCTCTGGCATTGTTTCTATCACCAAGGCCATATTTTCCAACTATTGATCCTTCTTTGTTTCCAACTGCCAGTAATTATCAATGCATCTTGATTGCATGTTTGATCAAATTCAGACTGCAGCAGCTATAAAAGTCTTCTATTTCTTCATCTTTGGCCCTAGTGTTTGGCGCGTAAATTTCTATAATAGTCGTATTAACTGGTCTTCCTTGTAGGCATATGGATATTATCGTATCACTGACAGCGTTGTACTTCAGGATACATCTTGAAACATTCTTTTTTAAGATGAATGCAACACAATTCCTCCTCAACTTGTCATTCCCAGCATGGTAGACTCTATGATTGTCCAGTTCAAAATGGCCAATACCAGTTCGTTTTAGCTCACTAATGCCTAGGATATCGTTGCTTATGTGTTCCATTTCATTTTTGACAATTTCCAATTTTCCTAGATTCATAGTTCTCACATTCCAGGTTCCGATTACTAATGGATGTTTGCAGCTGTTTCTTCTCATTTTGAGTCATGCCACATCAGCAAATGAAGGTCCCGAAAGCTTTACTCCATCCATGTCATTAAGGTCAACTCTACTTTGAGGAGGTAGTTCTTGCCCAGTCATCTTTTGAGTGGCTTCCAACCTGGGGGCTCATCTTCCAGCACTATATCAGACAATGTTCTGCTGCTATTCTTAAGGCTAAATGTTTTTCAGATGTAGACTGCTGGGTCCTTCTTCCTAGTTTGTCTTAGTCTGGAAGCTCAGCTGAAACCTGTCCTCCATGGGTAACCCTGCTGGTATCTGAATACCGATGGCATAGCTTCCAGCATCACAGCAACACGCAAACCCCTACAGTACGACAAACTGACAGAGACGTGGGAGCCTGATCTTATAGAGCTAATAAATTATTTCTTTTTTTGTCACAAAACAATACTATTTTCTCTATGATCTTAGAATCAAATTGATTCAAATTTCTCGTTGCTCACCCAATTTATCAAATAAAATATGACTAGGACATAGTCACTTTCCACAAAGCATTCTCTCTCAGTATATAGAGGAGGACAGAAAGGACAGAAAAATACAAATAAAACCCAAGGATTACAACTAAATATAGATGTATACAATACACCATGGGAGCATTTACCTGCCTGGGAGATTTGCAGAGGTGAATTTCCTTTTGATGGGAGGAAGTTATCTGGTTGATACTTTCTCTCTTGGCATATGCCTACTGCTTACAGAGTCGTATCCTTGCTTGTCCCTGATATCTCGGCTTTACTGCCTGCTGTGCAATTCCACTAAACAACATCTACTCCTCTTGTCTGATTGCTAAAGATTTTCCCTCCGCATGCAGCAATAATAAGGTATACCACAACTAGCAAAGCAAAGCTGGCTGTAGTCACCAGGGTAGCAGTGCTGTTACAAGGAAAGGAAGTCTATTTTCTTATATTCTGGTAAACCACCCTCTCTATTGACACTGTACTCTTCTCATTCATTACCTAGTTTCCTGATCTTGGACTGTAAACCTGCAGAAGTCTCTAGCTTACTGCTTGACTTGGAGATTTTAATTTGTTAGCCCTTCCAATCCTGCTATCCAGAAAAGGTCTGCAGTCTGCTGCCTGACCTACGAATTTAGGACTTGCCAGCCTCCACAATTGTGTGAGTCATTTTACTGCAGTAAACATAGATAGATACATAGATGATAGATGATTAGGTAGACTAGATAGATAGATAGATAGATAGATAGATAGATAGATAGATAGATAGATAGATAGATAGATAGATAGATAGATAGATAGATAGATAGATGGATAGACGATTTATAGAAATAGAGACATAGAGATAGAGATAGATATTAAAAAAAAAAAAAAAAGCAAACTTGTTGCAGTCCAGTCAATTCTGAATCATAAAGACTGTATTGGACAGAGTAGAACTGCCCCATAGTGCTTCCAAGGAGTGCCTGGTGGTTTCAAACTGCCGACCTTTTGGTTAGCAGCTGTGGCTCTTATCCACTACGACACCAGGGTTCTCAGAGATAGCTATAGATATATACATATTGCTGGTTTTGCTATCCTAGAGAACCTAAGACACTTTGGTACCAAAAGCAATTCTAGAGAAACAAAATCTTAAGGGTAAGTTTTCCGATTTGGTTCTCAACGCGTGCCTAGATTTGAAGGTAATAATGACTCTGTTTCCAAAAGTAAAGAGGGCACTGTCAATCCATGGCATGATTTGACATTAGTGATACACAAAATATCATCACCATTGGATATCATTATACTCATTAGTTTGACAGAAATGTTTGAGGCATAAAATATTTTATATAATGAAGGTGGCTTTTTGGTCCTACTTGCTCTGTATAAACTGGAAAAAGTAAAACACGAGCATGAGTGCCACATAAAGAACCTGAGAGTTGCTATTTGTATTTCAAAAGAAAGACTTATTTCCTGTAGTAACAGAGCTGAGATTGCTGAAAACTACACACAAAGTCTTATAGTGACTGAATTACAATGCCATTTGAATTCCCAACCTGGAAAATTGTCTGAGGTTGCAGTGAGGGCATTGATTGAGAAAAAAAAAAGAAAATGGAATCCTAAATACTGGAATGGTTCCCATGGGCAGATAATCTTGAAGCTGGGGATACTGAATCACTAAATTCTGTTGAATCTCCTTTGCCAGTAGAACCAGCCCTTTCACCCCTAACTAAAGAGATTAATCCAGCTTTGTCTGCTAAATCATCTTTGCCAGTAAAATCACACTCCCACTCCAATCTGCTGGCCCTGTAGTTAAAAGCCTGACTGCTAACCAAAAAGCTGACAGTTTGAATCCACCAGCTAATCCTTGGAAATCCTCTTGGGAAGCTATACTCTGACCTGTAGGGTGACTATGAATCGGAATCAAACCAAGGGTAATGAGTTTTTGTTGTTTTTTTTTTTTTTTGCCCTAATCTGAAGAGTTAAATTCAATTTTACCTGGAGAATCTTTGCCTGAGGCATTGTCTGAGTCAGATACCTTGCAAGACACTGCTCAATGCCCTCAGGATCTACCCTCACTGTCTTTGCTTCTAGATCTATAACTAGAATCAAGTCCCAAGAGGCCCCAAAGGTGAGGTAGCAAGCGTGACTTATGAGAAAGTATGCTATAAAATGCTATACTCTGAATTAATTACTTGCATTTCTAATGTATACAGACAGAAATCTGGGAAATATGTGGGGAAATGGCTATGAAGATGTGGGATAATGGCGCTATAGTAAGTTATATCAGTCTGAATTTATTGATATGGGCTCACTAAGCAGACGTTCTTCATTCGTTGTTTAATCTCAAGAAATTAGAATAGGATCTAGCAGTTTATTTGGTTGGCTGACTGAAACATGAACTAAAAGTTGGCCTACATTACATGATGTTGCAATGCAAGAACTGCCTTGGTATATGGCACCAGAAAGTATCCAAGGTTTAGGGAAATTAGAAAGTTAGAGTGAATTTATCATGTCAGATCTACCCACCTACATAGGGAATACCTAGAGGACAAACCGTTCACCACAATTGTGAGAAATAAATTTGTGAGGGGAGTTCCAGCATTCTTGAAGAATGCTGTGATTATTCTTCTATGTAGGTCAGATATTACAGTGCAAATTGCCCTGATTGCATTGGGAAACCTAACTACAATGGGGTTGACTGTATCCTGGAGTGGCAGGGGCCAAGTGGTGGCACTTAATTGCCAGAGACAAGGTGGGCGTAGTTACTGCATGGACAGCAGAGGCAAAGTAGTAGTCAGAATAATCTCAGTCACATGGACTAATGACATTGGCTAATTAGTAATGGTGTCCACAGGAATGAAATAGATGTGAAACCAACTAAATATTTACTTGATCTATATAAGCAGAGAAGTTCTAGGACAAGTGAATGGCAGTCTAAATTGAATAGCCAAAACAGAGAATAATGGCTCCTCAATCAATTCCCGGACTTGAGCCAGCTTACAGACCCACACCCCGTGAACGGAGAGGAGGCTGATTTCCCTTGAAGAAGGACACTACTACACTGCCAAAAGTGTAAACTCTTAAACTTTCTCCCTGCCTTCACCAAAGTGGTCTGCGGCCTTTTGCCAGAGTGAGTGTCATTGTGGAAAAGGAAGTTACCAGACTTTACAGGGGTTATTGGACACTGGCTCTGTATTGACACTAATTCCAGGGGACCCAAAAAATCACTGTGGTCCACTAGTCAGAGTAGCAGCATATGGAGGTCAGGTTATTAATAGAGCCTTAGCTCAGGTATGTCTCACAGTGGGTACAGTCATTCCATGAACCCATCCTTTAGTGATTTCCCCAGTTCCAAAATGCATAATTGCAATAGACATATTCACCAAATGGCAATATCCTGAATCCTTGACATGTGGAGTGAAGGCTATTATGGTAGGAAAGGCCATGTAGAAGCCATTAAAACTGCCTCTACTAAGACAATAGTAACCAAAAAACACCACCACATTCTTGGAGGGATTGCACAGCTTACTGCCATTGTAAAGGACTTGAAGGATGCAAGGATGGTGACTTCCACCACATCCCCATTCAACACACAGATTTGACCTGTGGAGAAAAGAGGTGTATCTTGGAGAATGACAGTGGATTATCTTAAACTTAACTAGGTGGTGCTTCCAATCGAAGCTGCTGTTCCAGACGTAGCTTCATTACTTGAGCAGATCAGTACAACACCTGGTACCTAGTACGCAGCTATTAATCTGTCCAGTGCTTTTTCTTGATACCTGTTTCTAAACACCATCGGAAGTAGTTTGCCTTCAGCTGGCAAGGCCAGCAATGTACCTTCATTATCCTACCTCAAGGTGTATCAACTGGTTTTGATCTATGTGTCTTTGTGTGTGTATACATATGCAACAAATACCTTTTTTCTTTCCATTATGCCACTGTTGTTGTTGTCATTGTTGTTAGGTGTCATTGAGTCAGTTCTTACTCACAGTGCCCCTATGTACAAGAGAAAAAAACACAGCCCTGTCCAGTGCCATCTTCACAATTATCACTATGTTTGAGTCCACTGTTGCAGCCACTGTGTCAATCCATCTCAGTGATGGTCTTCCTCTGTTTTTTGCTGACCCTGTACTTTACTAAGCATGATGAGCTTCTTCAGGGACTGGTGCCTCCTGACAAATTGTCCAAAGCACATGAGACAAAGTCTCACTATTTATACTTCTAAGGAGAATTCTGGCTGTATTTCTTTAAAGACAGATTTGTTCATTCTTCTGGCCTGTACAAACCAAACACACTGCCACTGAGTCAATTCCAACTCATAGTGATACTATAGGACAGAGTAGAACTGCCCCATAAGGTTTCCAAGGGGCACCTGGTGAATTCGAACTGCAGATCTTTTGGTTAGCAGCCAACTCTTAACCACTGTGCCACCAGGGCTTCACTCTTCTGGCAGTCCATGGTATATTCAATGTTCTTACCCAACACCATAATCCATTACTTATTAAAAAAAATACAAGATGTAAAAGAGATTAGTACATTTTTGGCTGTATGCATGTTAATTATATCATGTTAGGTAGGAGTATGATTTCATAATTGTCTTTATTTGGAGATTATGTATGGTTTAAGGAGATATGTACAGGTGCTAAGTTGACAAGAAGTGGATTGTGATAATTAATTTCATATGTCAACTTAGGCTGTGATTCTTGGTGGTTTGGTCAGATAGTGGACTGATTGCTGTTCAGTAATATAATGCAACGCCATGCAGTGCAATTTAATGCAATATATTCACTGTCCATGAAGTGATCTAATGTGATTAACTGATGATTTGAAAAGGGAGTTTCCTTTGGGGCGTGGTCTGCCTCCAGAATATAAATAGATATTCTGGCAGAGTTTGATGCCTCTCAACCCTGCACTCTTCTTGCCTGACCTCTGGATTTTGGGACATAAGGCTAAATAAGTCTCAGGCCTGCTGCCTGACCTGCAGCTTCTGAATTTGACAGCTCCCACAATCCCACAAGCCACTAGAGGTCTTCAGCCACCTGACCAGCAGATTTGGGACTTGCCAGCCCCCACAACTGCATGAGCCATTTCCTTGAAGTAAATCTCTCTCTCTCTCTCTCTCTCTATGTATATATATATACTTCTCACTGGTTTTCCTCCTCTAAAGAACCCAACTAAAACAAATTTGGTTAATGGCATCAGATCACATCATAGAGGTTGATTACATTATATTACATTACAGCTACCATTTTAGAATGGCCAAACCACTGAGAATTATAGTCTAGCCAAGTTGATACATAAAATTAACCATAATATGTGTGTGTATATATCACATGCCAATTTGCATATACATGTATATATATAAAATATAAAATATACATATTTATAGATAGAGTGGTAGGAGGGTGAATACTGAAAGTAAACATTAAAGGACATGTAGGCATAAGGATGCATTATAGTGATAGGAAGGGTCTTAGTCACTAAAATGGTAACAGCTAGAGATTTGAGGAACTTTTTAATCAAAAGCAGCCTGTTGCATGTTGTTACATGAATTGGGAATGTGTATAAGGAAGAGATCATAGTGCACCTAGATGACTGCTAGAATGCCAGGCCATTTTACTCTAAATTGTAGAAAGTCACTATTTATTTTAAGTAAGAAAACAACTTGCCAAGTTTTATGTTTTATAAAAATGAATGTATTTGCAGTAACATTTGAAGCAGGCAGAAGGCTGCTGGCTTGGTCTGGGTGAAAGAAAATATGTGGCTAATATAACAATGAGTATGGAACTACTATTTCTCCTAATTGGCTCTTTCAGTTTTTCCAAGTTTAGACATAAAAATGATGTGTTCCCTCAATCAACTCATTAAAGAACATAAATATGTTTTAGTTATGGTGAAACAAACATTTTACATATATTTGTAATATTACAGGTTTACGTCTATCGCTTCAAAACCCAGGTCTTAAGATTGGTATGTGATTACACTGATAATTTTTTTTTTATTCAATAATAGATGGCAAAATTTATATTCCAGACATATGTATAAAATATATTTTAAATTGCATAAGTTAGGGAATTAATACTGGAATGTAAGAAATACAAAAATTAGATGAAGCTGATTCATTTCTTTCCCAGGATAGCCGTAAGCTGCACTTGCTCTTTTATTGATGTGGACACCGATAAAAGCAAATCACGTCAGTAGGGCTAGTGACTTGGAGTGTGTGAAACTAACAGATGCAGAATATACTGAGTAATTCTTCTTGGTGCGATGATTAAAAACTCAGTGAAAATATGTGCCTGTCACATTTAAAGGAAGGCAACATTTAAGATAAACAGACTCATACACGTATTTGAAATATTTTCTTTCTCTTAAGGGACTGGAATCATGGTATTGAAGTAAATATGATTCAATGAAAATTCACACTTAGGCATAAATCATTGTAACAATCCACATGCCAATTTATTCAGACTTTTGGAAACTACGATGCTTAAATAAGCAAAATATAATTAGATCGTTGAGGAATTCCCAATCTAATTAGTCAAAAATTTTGGAGCTGCTAACTTCAATTTGGATTTTCAATATAATTTTATTTGATATGAAGAGTTCTGGGAATCACACTTTAATAGGCACATAAAAAATTGTTCAGAATTGATCAATCCTGATGAAAATTTAGAACTGAGTCATTATGCTTCACTAGAGAAGGAATATTGGAGTTATTCCCAAATATACAAAGATCTGTAACTTGGCTAAAATATTCAATTTGTTCTCTATGAAATTAAGACCAAAAAAAAAAAAAAACCATTATTAATGAATGGAAAGATTCAGGATAACTTCAATTCAAAATAAGCAAAAAGTTCCAAATTACCTTTGATATTCAAGTATGGAAGTTGCTATCAACAGGAAAGTGAATTTCATGTCACTGAAATAGTCCAAATACATAATGATTGGCAGTATAAAATGAAACAATCTACTGTTTTATCACTTTCAAACAAATTGATTTCAGGGTACATTTCCCCAAGAACATGGGCATGGAGTTTAATTAACCCCCAGATGACCTAACCAGATGAAAGGCTAAGCCCCAGGAAGTTTGAATAATTATTTTATTTTGGGTACCTAGAGTTTTATGTACTTTTAGAAAACTACTAAGGGTTCCCCAGATTTGACACAAATGTATTTGCTATTCATAAGCAAAGGACATAAAAATACTTCTCGCTATCAAAGGTTAACAATGGATAAAATATTTATAGAAAATAATTACAGAATTTTCCTTAAAATATCATGACTCTTATTATAAATCTAGAAATCAATGATTACTATTATTATTGTTTTCATTGCCTCTTATACTAATTTTGTTTTAACTCTGTTCATTAACATTTTCTTCACTTCATTGTATTCTGAAGTAATTTCAACTATATATTTTCTCTACTTAGAAACACACAACACACATGTACATACATATTCTTGCTTTAGGATGAGATATTGGAATTTGCAAAATGATTTGCTAACACCATTCAATGTGTCTGCCACATAGTATGTGCCTAACAAAGAATTTTAGAGTGTAACTGAGGAAATAATACCGGAGTCATTATTCCCTGTTAAAAAAAAAAAAAAAAATTAATCTTTTTTGAGCATAGAGAATGTGACCCAGCTGGAGCTGAACTCACAAAGACTCACAAGGACACATCAACTGGGCCCCGATGTATAAAGACAATAGCTAAGACAATCCTGGAAAATATTTTTTAGGGAAACTTTCACGTAAACCAAAGAGAACACAAAAGACTTTCCACTCTTATCTTCTTCTATTAGCATTTAGTGAATACAGAGTTTGTCGGACTAGTGAAGACCCTCCTGACCATCCTTACTGAAACCTGTACTAATGATTATTAAGAAAGACAATTCGAAACGTAGGATCACAGTGCCTAGCCAATCTTTGAAAAGGTGAAGCTTCCACTGGTTTGCCCATTTTATAATGTTAATATATACTGGTCATTCTGTAGCGTTCCTTGGACTCCTGCAGACATGGCTATAGCAGCATGCTTGCCCATTTTCCCTATAATGCTTATGGTGTGATTTGTAATTTTGTCAAAAATTTCAGATATTTACCACTACATAAGTAGGTAAAGAACTTAGTCAAACCAATACAATTTAGTCAAATAATTTAATTCAGGAAAAAATGTGAAGGATTTGCTAGGAAAAAAGTCTACAACCTTGAATATTATCAGAAATGACTGTTTGGAAGGCCGGGAAAGGCTTTTTAACATTTTATTTATTTGCATGTGTTTGTTACAGTTCCAAGAAACAAAATCAAAGTCATTTCTGTTGAGTCTATTCCTACTCATAATCTTCAGCATTATACAGTCAGAAATTTGTTGATTTTTTACACCATTTTGCACATATTAAAAAATTAATTATATTTTATAAATTAAATAAATAATATATAAAATATTTTTGTATAATTTGTTAAATGTAATTTAATTATATACAAAATTTTATATGTAAGTTGTTAAATAAAATTTGTATCAATGAATAGATACATTTTATATATACTTTCATCACATATATTTATGTGTGTGCATATATACTTATAAATTATTTGTATATATATACAAACATATATGCATATTTATACAGTGAAGACAGTCTTCAAAGAAAGCTGTTTCAAATAATTTAAGTAGGAATTTATTTTACATAGATAGACAGACAGATAGGTAATAGTGTACGTGTGAGCGATTTGGTGACGTGGTCCATTTCATTTGGAGGACAAGTAGCAAAGATTCTGGAAATGTTACCTGTACATGCAAGTTTAAGGAAAACATGATGTCTTTGAGGACAGCCAGAAAAATGATCTATCTGTAGTTTTTTCTGAGAAAGGTACAAGCAATAGGTTACTTAGTTCTAATTTTAGCATAAGTGGGGTTTTCCAGCCTTGTAAATAGGACTTGAGGCCTGAGGAAAACATAGGAATGGTGCTAAGAAATATTTCAGAAAAATACAGCATATATATTTTGTTTCTCTGAATTAAGTTTATCAATTCATAACAAAATGATACGGCACACAAATCAATCAAAATACAAAAGAAAGTCTGATCAGAATATCGTTTCTCGACATAAGTATGAAAAAATATATATATATTTTTTTTTTTAAATCACAAAGACCCATTGCCTAATGCTTCCAGCATGAAGAAAGATTAAAGGGATATACCCACTGCCGTCAAGTCAATTCAGACTCATAGCAACACTATAGGACAGAGTAGAACTGCCCCAAAGGGACTCCAGGGAGTGCCTGGTGGATTCGAACTACGGACCTTTTGGTTAGCAGCTGTAGCTCTTAACCACTGTAGCAGCAATGTTTCCACAAAGGATATAAGTGATGTTAATTGTTTTTCACCTAAGATAGCTTGAAGCCCTCTTTTTCTTAATAGAAAAATTTTCTAATCCATCCACCAAATCATTGATTTTAATAACAACAATAAAACAACAAATAATATAGTGCCTATTCTATGCAGGCCTTTTTGCTGCATACTGAGAATAGAATTTTAAATATAAAAGGGTGGTTCTTTGCCCCTTGTTAACTTATATTTTTGAAGGATATGCTAACATTACACAGTAAGGTATATAAAAATATTTCCATACAATTTTAATAAATACATTGAAAGTAAAATCAGAGGAATCTGACAAGGTTCAGGTGCCTAGAAAGACTTAATTGAAAAAATAGTGACTCAGCTGAGTTTTGAAGAATTAGTAGGAATCACACAATGGAAGATAGGAGAAAAGTAAATGAGAAAGCAATATTGAAAAATAATTAGCCAATAATATCTTTCCCTGGATCTTTGAAAACCATTAACTAAGCACTGGAGGTGTTTTCTTTCTTAAGCAAAATTTTCCATTTCCATTGCTGAGCTTAAAGGAAAAACAAGCATTTATTTTGATAAATAAATAGTTGTATTTATTTTTACATGCATTCAAAATTCTTGTCCTTTGCAGATGATTCTGTATACCTCTAGTCTGATCCATTATATATCAATTCAGTTGTCTATGATTCAAACATACTTTAAAATTTTCTTTTATTTCTGATTTTCTGTAATAGTCTTACAAATTGTCCTCATGTAACCAACTAAGCGTACACTTGAAATGATTATACTGTTTACTCCTTTGTTGTTTCTGACTCTATAAAATTAAAATTACTGTATCAGCTATAAATTTTTACTGTATAAAGTTTAAACTCACCCCAAGATATCATACATATGTAGTGAAATTTTCCTTGACTAATGTTCAGAGTGAATGTTTAACTCTGTTATTTTGACTTCAAAATTTATTCTGAAACTGCTATAGCAGCTCTTTAACATGGTTTAATGGGCCCTGGTGGCACAGTGGTTAAGCACTCAGCTGCTCACCAAAATGTTGTTGGTTCAAATCCACCAGCCACTCCAAGTGAGAAAGATGAGGCAGTCTGCTCCCCTGAAGATGACAGCATTGAAAACACTAGGTTTGTAGTTCTACTGTGTCCTATAGGGTAGATATGAGCAGGAATTGACTGGATGGCAGTGGGTTTAACATGGTTTATTTGTGGCTATGAAAGCACCTCTTTACACCTAGATGTTTTCTTTTCTTCATAGAAAAGATGATGATGGTATTGTGAGTAATGTTTTCCTCTGTTACTAAGATTAGAGGGTAGAGTATTTTATCAGCTAAATGTTAACTGGATTTTCACAGACATGGATAAGACTTACACATTTCTCAGCTAAGTTTTTTTAAAAACTCAGTACCAAGGTTGCTGGTCTACTTTCATATCTACTTTATCCAGGCATGAACCTTTAGAATCTTATTTTAAAATGTACCCTTGTCTCCACAGTCACCATGTGAAAATTCAGCAACATGTTTCTTCCTAATCAGCAAAAGGCTAAATGGCCAACAGCATGACTATCTTTTTAGGCCCTATGAGAAACAGAAGTGAGAAATCAGAATGCAGATAATGATATTTTATTATGTATCGAGTACACTTTCTACGTACTTGAGACTATTTATTTTGAGGTTTCTCTTTACTTACATTATATTCTAAATTTTAATTGCTGCTGAAACAAATACATCATGATTTCATGACGTCAATTGTGTTAAATTTTTGTACCTGATAGTTTGGAGCGTTTTTGTAGTTGCGGTTGTTGTTTGTTGGAAACCCTGGTGGCATAGTGGTTAAGTGCTGCAGCTGCTAACCAAAAGGTCAGCAGTTCTAACCCAGTAGGAGCTCCTTGGAAACTCTATGAGGCAGTTCTACTCTGTCCTATAGGGTCGGTATTAGTCAAAATCAACTCGATGGCAGTGGGTTTGGTTTTTTTGGCTTTGGTTGTTATTTTTGTTTCTAAGAGTAATTAATTGTTCTTTATGTTCTTGAAATAATTAAACCCGTTGGCGTCAGGTTGATTCCGACTCATAGCGACCCTATAAAATAGAGCAGAACTGCCCCATAGGGTTTCCAAGGAGTGGTTGATAGGTTCAAGCTTCTGACCTTTTGGTTGCAGCGGAATGCTTAACCATTACACTACCAGGGCTCCTGAAATAATTAGAAATTATAATTAAACATGCTAACTGTTCTCTGCTCTTAACTTGGGGGAGTTATTAATGATAAAATGAAAACATGCCTACCTAGTACTCTGATTATTTTTTTCTAAAAAAAAGCTAACGAGAAGAGAAGAAAATTATGTAACATTCAGGACCAGGGAGTAGGCTACCCAGTCTATGAACAGTAGAGTTCTGAGGCTGACATTTAACAACCATGTGAGAGGCCCATAGTTGTGTAACATGGTCCTGAAACTACCATATAAATGTTTAATGAAAGTTAAATCTTTATCTGCTTTAGGCATTCTGCTATAAAATATCTTGATTAAAGAATGGAAGAGACTGACTTTTCAATATAATAGATACTGGAGCATCTAGATGAATATCTGTGTTATTAAATTTTAAAATGCATTTGGGGAGATACTAAAACTTTCCAAAATACTGAACTAAATGCTATAATAAAATAAGTTGTAATCTCTAGAATAAAAGAGGAGGTAGATAATAAAACCTATGGATGAAAGTATGCAAAAGGGAATAAAATAATGCAGATATCACACTGTGCAAGATTGACCTGCAAAACATGTTGATATATGAAACTTGGAAAATGCTCGTGAGCTTGAAACTTTGAAGACAATTATTTAGAATTTATAGCTCTGACTTTAATAGAGATAGTGTCAAAATAAAACTTTAAAGCATTCTTTCATCTGGTGAGTATGATAAAAAACACCAATCCTGGAACAAATTTATGTCCTTGCAGCATTTCTGATGTATCTTCCTATTTAATGTTTCCAAGGATTCAATGCTATTTTGAAAACTCTCAACTAAAGGCCCATAAATTGAGAAAATGTCAAACAATATTTTTGAGCTTTTTTTAAAAATCAAATGTATATTCTAGATGTGTCCATTTACTTTTCTAAACTCATATTTTTATTTTCTTTAAATAGCATAAATTGTCTTGGTTCTTTTGAGTATTTATTCCATTAAAATAAACATTTCAATTTTATTCTAAAAATAGTCTTATCAAAGCTGCTTTGTTACTTGTTATCTAACACTTAGAATGCTATAAAAAAAAAGAATGCTATAATTCAATATAATTTGATATGAGTTAATAAAGAAATGGACCCATTTTAAAATAAACTTTTTGATGGATATTTGTAAACTAGCCAAACCAAAAAAACCAAACCCACTGCCGTCGAATCAATTCCGACTCATAACGACCCTATACTAGCAAGTACATATTAATAAGTTGAATATATTTTCTTGGTTTCTCGCATCAGACCCACTTGTCTTGGAATATGGTAATGCAAATGTAATTTAGTAAAACAGAAGTCAGGATTGAAATAATTTGCCATTTTAATAACATAAACTTTATTTCATCCCATGTGAAACATTTTTCAAAACCTTGCGATGTTTTGTGACAGGAATTGTAAAAACAGAAGTTAAGAATCTAAAAGTCATGTGTATTTTAAAAATTCTATGACCTACAACTATTCTGCATAACACATGGAGATGTGCAAGCGCTATGATACCATCTGCATCTATTGGAATTATTTATTGTGTTTGACTATGTTATCTTTTAAACATGAGAGATATTTTACACTATATTTTAATTATCTTTGGTTTGTATTTCTTTCAAAGTATCATTTAAATATATTTTTTAATGTATTTCTTTCAAAGTAACATTTAAATATGTGTTTTTATATTTAGGAAAAAAAACATTCATCTGACATAAATGAGGGTTGCACTTACAAGAAGTTATTTATAAAAAGTTATGATACTGGCAAGATGACTGAGTAGTCAGACGCATCCGGTGATCCCTCTTACAACAAAGACCCAAAAACAAGTGAAATGATTATATATATGACAAGCTAGGAGCTCTGAACATCAAAGGCAAAGTTAGACAATGGGCTGAGCGGCACAGGGAGAGAGAGACAGTTCAAAAGCAGAGAGGAGTTGCTGGACCTGACTGTGTGGGAACCCTCAGGTGCCATTCCCTGGAGCGACGGTGGTGGGGCTGGCTGTAGTGTTCTGAATGTGGTTTCCTCAGGGAGAGATGGTGAGCCATACAGCCTACTCACACCTCCAGGATCAGAGAAGAACGGCTCACTCAGCAAAAGCTAAGTACTTGGGTTTATTTTACTTTACTCCCAACACCCTAGTCTGCTATCTTAGCTCCATCCCAGGTGCCATTCTTAATATTCTTTGAAGCCTTTTCTAGCTGCTTTTAGTTTGCTATTTAGTTGTTTGACCGATTTACCTCAGTGTGATTTCTTTTTTTTTTATATTATTTGGAACCGTTTTAGTCACAATATCTTCAAATATTCTAATGTCCCATTTCCACTCTACTTTACATCTTGGACAAAAGGTGTTTTATTTTCATTTTATCCTACATGTATCTCCCCCCCCCCCTTTTTTTTTTTTTAATGTCTTGATTCAAATCAGAGTTCTTCTACTGAAACATCCACCAGTATACTAATCTTGGCTTCTGTTTACCTCATCTATTGTTAAATATGCCCAATGTGTTCTTAATTTCTGGTATTTTATTTTTTATTCTTGGTCTTCTTTAGAATTCTTAATTTAGATTGATATCTATCTATCATCTATCAATCTATGAATTTGCCCATCTTCTTGTCTTTCTCGTCATTTTTTTCCTTTATTTCTAATTATTATTATCTTGCATGTTAATCTTGCATGTTAATCTTAGTTATTTTTAAGCTCTTCTCTGCTAATTCCAGTCTTGATCATCTCTGAATTTGTTATGATTGCTTCTTTTATTCTAGATTTTGTTATACAGTAATGTCTATTTGTACATCACATTTTTATTGAATACTAGATACTGTGTGTAAAATTTTGAGTCTCCTAACAATAATATCTTCCTTTCGAGAATGTTCATACATTTCTCCACTAAATGAAGTGGTGGGTGATGATTTCCCTAAACAAATCATAAACTGGACTGAGTTGAAGCTGGGTAACACTTTTGGTTATGCTTAATCTATCTCTTCTTTAGTTCTATTCCTAGACCACACCTTTCTAGCAATGCAATTGAGAGCCTGATATGATCACTGGCAGGTCCTGGCAGACTCTAAAGTTAAGTCTGACTCTCTTCAGCAATAGAAGAATAAGGAAAAATTTACATTACTCTTCAAAGACTTTCAGTTTAGGTTTTCGCCTTCTCTCACATGCATCTTTAGAATTTACCAAAAGTCAACTTACCTCTTTAAGCTTCCTCTTTCATCAACAATCTTAGCATCTCAAGTTTCTTTTTCTCTAATGGCTCTCTGAACTCTTTGCTTGAATGATTTCCATATTTATCCCACTTTTCTATTATTATTATTTTATTTTCTCCCCAGCAGCGGATACGGTGTACTATAAGCTGTTTTATTCCCTTCTGAAACAAAACAATCTCATCAGGGCTTATAACTCTCAATACTTGGTTGATAGAGTTCATCTGGATAAGATCTCTTATACTATTCCTTTATCCTTATCAATGTATGTTTTCTTCATTCCCATGGTGATTTTAATAGAGTTTCAAAAAAAAAAAAAAGAATAAGTAATCTCATGTGTTGAAAACATCATCTCTAATAACCTTTATATCCCTTAACATTTAATTAAGGAATACATTTCATAATGTGTACCTCTATGCTAAATGTAAAGTGTAATATCACATTAACGTTATTCTACAAATTGTTCCATGTGGAGCCAAGACAGAATGATAAATATTAGAGCCACAAGAAATTATTGTTTCAGTTTACTTTACTGTTTTTATTTTGAATATTATTAATATATCTCACTAATACATTTCACTAATCTATGCTCACTATGGAGCACTGGTAGCACCGTGGTTAAGAGCTTGGCTGCAAACCAAAAGGTCAGCAGTTCAAATCCACCAGTTGCTCCTTGGAAACCCTGTGGGGCAGTTCCACTGTCTTATAGGGTCCTATGACTCACAATCTACTTGACGACAATGGTTTTTCTTTTTTTTAAGCTCACAAAGGAAATAGTATATTAATTAAATTTACAATAGCGTATGCTTAAAAATGAATATTGACCATCAGCATGGGTGTTGAAATAGGTCAGGGTTTTAATTTCCTCTAAGGTCTGTTCCTGCCATTTTCTGATTGCTAAGAGAAAAGCCGTTAAAGCCAGCATTAGTCTTGTTATTGACTTTGTGAAATTATCTGCAATTTAATATTGAAATTAATGACCAATAAATTCAAACAAGTAAAAATAATAAGCTACATTTTTATTGTACTTTAAATGAAAGTTTACAAATCAAGTCAGTCTCTCAAACAAAAACTTATATACACCTTGCTATATATACCGAGTTTCTCTCTCTCTAATTACACAACACACTCCTTCTTTCCACTCCCTGTTTTCGTGTCCATTCATCCAGCTTCTGAACCCCGCTGTCTTCTCATCTCCCATCTAGACAGGAGCTGTCCACATAGTCTCATGTGTCCACTTGATCCAAGAAGCTGACTCCTAACCAGTATCATTTTCTATCCCATAGTCCAAAACAATCCCTGTCTGAAGAATTGGCTTTGGGAATGGTCCCTGTCCTGGGTAAACAGAAGGCCTGGGGACCATGACCTCTGGGGTCCTTCTAGCTTCAGTCAGACAATT
Organism: Loxodonta africana; assembly: GCF_030014295.1. Classification (NCBI taxonomy): domain Eukaryota; kingdom Metazoa; phylum Chordata; class Mammalia; order Proboscidea; family Elephantidae; genus Loxodonta; species Loxodonta africana. The sequence continues at coordinate 93,596,864 of NC_087346.1, forward strand.
AAGTCTGGTCTTTTTACAACAATTTGGGGTCTGCATCCCACTGCTCTCCTGCTCCCTCAGGGGGTCTCTGTTATGCTCCCTGTCAGAGCAGCCATTGGTTGTAGCCAGGCACCATCTAGTTCTTCTGGTCTCAGGCTGATGTAGTCTCTGGTTTATGTGGCCCTTTCAGTCTCTTGGGTTCATAATAACCTTGTATCTTTGGTGTTCTTCATTCTCCTTTGTTCCAGGTGCGTTGGGACCAATTGATGCATCTTAGGTGGCCCCTTGCAAACCTTTAAGACTCCAGACACCGCGTTCCAAAGTGGGACGCAGAATGTTTTCTTAATAGATTTTATTATGCCAATTGACTTAGATGTCCCCTGAAACCATGGTCCCCAGACCCCTGCCCCTGCTACACTGGCCTTCAAAGCATTCAGTTTATTCAGGAAAGTTCCTTGCTTTTGGTTTAGTCCAATTGTGCTGACCTCCCCTGTATTGTGTGCTATCTTTCCCTTCACCTAAAATAGTACCTGTCTACTACATAATTAGTGAATACCCCTCTCCTTCCCTCCCTCACCACTCTTGTAATCGTCAAATAATATTTTCTTCTCTGTTTAAATCATTTCTTGAGTTCTTATAATAGTGGTCTCGTACAATATTTGTCCTTGGGCAACTGACTAATTTCACTCAGAATAATGCCTTCCAGCTTCCTCCATGTTATGAAATGTTTCATGGATTCATCATTGCTCTTTATTGATGCACAGTATTCCATTGTGTGAATATACCATAACTTATCCATTCATCTGTTCATGGGCACCTTGGTTGCTTCCATCTTCTTGCTATTATAAACACAGTTGCAATGAACATTGGTGTGCACATACCTGTTCGTGTAAAGGCTCTTATTTCTCTAGGATATATTCCAAGGAGTGATATTGCTAAATTGTGTGGTAGTTTTATTTCAAGCTTTTTAAGGAAGCGCCAAATTGATTTCCAAAGTGGTCGTACCATTTTACATTCCCACCAGCAGTGTATAAGTGTTCCAGTCTCTCCACAACCTCTCCAACATTTATTATTTTGTGATTTTTTTTTTTTACTTTTTATTAAGCTTCAAGTGAACATTTACCATTCCAATCACTCTGTCACGTATAGGTTTACATACATCTTACTCCCTTCTCCCACTTGCTCTCCCCTTATTGAGTCAGCCCTTACAGTCTCTCGTTTCATGCCAATTTTGCCATCTTCCCTCTCTCTCTATCTTCCCATCCCCCATCCAGTCAAGAGTTGCCAACACACTCTCCAGTGTCCACCTGATTTAATTAGCTCACTCTTCATCAGCATCTCTCTCCCCTCCACTGACCAGTCCTTTTCATGCCTGATGATTTGTCTTCGGGGATGGTTCCTGTCCTGTGCCATCAGAAGTTCTGGGAAGCATTGTCTCTGGGATTCCTCTAGTCGCAGTCATACCATTAGGTATGGTCTTTTCATGAGAATTTGGGGTCTGTATCCCATTGGTCTCCTGCTCCCTCAGGAGTTGTCTGTTGTGCTCCCTGACAGGGCAGACGTCTCTGGTCTCAGGATAATGTAGGTCTCTGGTTCATGTGGCCCTTTCTGTCTCTTGGGTTCTTAGTTGTCATGTGACCTTGGTGTTCTTCCTTTGCCTTTGCTCCAGGTGGGTTGAGACCAATTGATGTATCTTAGATGGCCGCTTGTTGGCATTTAGGACCCCAGGCGCCACAATTCAAAGTGGGATGCAGAGTGTTTTCATAATAGAATTATTTTGCCCATTGACTTAGAAGTCCCCTCAAACCAAGTTCCCCAGACCTGAGCCCCTGCTCTGCTGACCTTTGAAGCTTTCATTTTATCCCGGAAACCTCTTTGCTTTTAATCCAGTCCAATTAGGCTGACCTTCCTTGTATTGAGTGTTGTCTTTCCCTTCATCCAAAGCAGTTCTTATCTACAGATTGGTAAATAAAAAGCCCTCTCCCGCCCTCCCTTCCTCCCCCCTTTGTAACCACATAAGTATGTGTTCTTCTCCATTTTTTCTATTTCTCAAGATCTTATAATAGTGGTCTTACACAATATTTGTCCTTTTGCAACTGACTCATTTCGCTCAGCATAATGCCTTCCAGATTCCTCCATGTTATGAAATGTTTCAGAGATTCGTCACTGTTCTTTATCGATGCGTAGTATTCCATTGTGTGAATATACCACAATTTATTTACCCATTCATCCGTTGACGGATATCTTGGTTGCTTCCAGCTTTTTGCTATTGTAAACAGAGCTGCAATAAACATGGGTGTGCATATATCTGTTTGTGTGAAGGCTCTTGTATCTCTAGGGTATATTCCGAGGAGTGGGATTTCTGGGTTGTATGGTAGTTCTATTTCTAACTGTTTAAGATAACGCCAGATGGATTTCCAAAGTGGTTGTACCATTTTACAATCCCACCAGCAGTGTATGAGAGTTCCAATCTCTCCACAGCCTCTCCAACATTTATTATTTTCTGTTTTTTGGATTAATGCCAGTCTAGTTGGTGTGAAATGGAATCTCATCGTACTTTTAATTTGCATTTCTCTAATGGCTAATGATCGAGAGCATTTTCTCATGTATCTGTTGGCTGCCTGAATATCTTCTTTAGTGAAATGTGTGTTCATACCCTTTGCCCACTTCTTGATTGGGTTGTTTGTCTTTTTGTGGTTGAGTTTTGACAGAATCATGTAGATTTTAGAGATCAGGCGCTGGTCTGAGATGTCGTAGCTGAATATTCTTTCCCAGTCTGTAGGTGGTCTTTTTACTCTTTTGGTGAAGTCTTTAGATGAACACAGGTGTTTGATTTTTAGGAGCTCCCAGTTATCTGGTTTCTCTTCATCATTTTTGGTAATGTTTTGTATTCTGTTTATGCTCTGTATTAGGGCTCCTAGGGTTGATCCTATTTTTTCTTCCATGATCTTTATCGTTTTAGTCTTTATGTTTAGGTCTTTGATCCACTTGGAGTTAGTTTTTGTGCATGGTGTGAGGTATGGGTCCCGTTTCATTCTTTTGCAAATGGATATCCAGGTATGCCAGCACCATTTGTTAAAAAGATTATTATTTCCCCAATTGACTGACCCTGGTCCTTGGTCAAATATCAGTTGCTCATACGTGGATGGATTTATATCTGGGTTCTCAATTCTGTTCCATTGGTCTATGTGCCTGTTGTTGTACCAGTACCAGGCTGTTTTGACTACTATAGCTATATAATAGGTTCTGAAATCAGGTAGAGTGAGGCCTCCCACTTTCTTCTTCTTTTTCAGTAATGTTTTGCTTATCCGAAGGTTCTTTCCCTTCCATATGAAATTAGTGATTTGTTTCACTATCCCCTTAAAGTATGACATTGGTATTTGGATTGGAAGTGCGTTATATGTATAAATGGCTTTTGGTAGAATAGACATTTTTACTATGTTAAGTCTTCCTATCCATGAGCAGGGTATGTTTTTCCACTTAAGTATGTCCTTTTGAATTTCTTGTAGCAGAGTTTTATAGTTTTCTTTGTATAGGTCCTTTACATCCTTGGTAAGATTTATTCCTAAGTATTTCATCTTCTTGGGGGCTACTGTGAATGGTATTGATTTGGTTATTTCCTCTTCGGTGTTCTTTTTGTTGATGTAGAGGAATCAAAGTGATTTTTGTATGTTTATTTTATAACCTGAGACTCTGCCAAACTCTTCTATTAGTTTCAGTAGTTTTCTGGAGGATTCCTTAGGGTTTTCCATGTATACGATCATGTCATCTGCAAATAGTGATAGCTTTACTTCCTCCTTACCAATCTGGATACCCTTTATTTCTTTGTCTAGCCTAATTGCCCTGGCTAGGACTTGAAGTACGATGTTGAATAAGAGTGGTGATAAAGGGCATCCTTGTCTGGTTCCCATTCTCAAGGGAAATGCTTTCAGGTTCCCTCCATTTAGAGTGATATTGGCTGTTGGCTTTGCATAGATGCCCTTTATTATGTTGAGGAATTTTCCTTCAATTCCTATTTTGTAAGAGTTTTTATCATAAATGGGTGTTGAACTTTGTCAAATGCCTTTTCTGCATCTATTGATAAGATCATGTGGTTTTTGTCTTTTGTTTTATTTATGTGATGGATTACATTAATGGTTTTTCTGATATTAAACCAGCCTTGCATACCTGGTATAAATCCCACTTGATCAGGGTGAATTATTTTTTTGATATGTTGTTGGATTCTATTGGCTAGAATTTTGTTGAGGATTTTTGCGTCTATGTTCATGAGGGATATAGGTCTAAAATTTTCTTTTTTTGTAATGTCTTTACCTGGTTTTGGTATCAGGGAGATGGTAGCTTCATAGAATGAGTTGGGTAGTATTCCGTCTTTTTCTATGCTTTGAAATACCTTCAATAGTAATGGTGTTAAGTATTCTCTGAAGGTTTGGTAGAACTCTGCAGTGAAGCCGTCTGGGCCAGGGCTTTTTTTTGTTGGAAATTTTTTGGTTTACCATTTCAATCTCTTCTTTTGTTATGGGTCTATTTAGTTATTCTACTTCTGAATGTGTTAGTTTAGGTAGGTAGTATTGTTCCAAGAATTTATCCATTTCTTCTAGGTTTTCAAATTTGTTAGAGTACAATTTTTCGTAGTAATCTGAAATGATTCTTCTAATTTCATTTGGTTCTGTTGTGATGTGGTCCTTCTCGTTTCTTATTCTGGTTATTTGTTTCCTTTCCTGTTTTTCTTTAGTCAGTCTAGCCAATGCTTTATCAATTTTGTTAATTTTTTCAAAGAACCAGCTTTTGGCTTTGTTAATTCTTTCAATTGTTTTTCTGTTCTCTAATTCATTTAGTTCAGCTCTAATTTTTATTATTTGTTTTCTTCTGGTGCCTGATGGGTTCTTTTGTTGCTCACTTTCTATTTGTTCAAGTTGTCGGGACAGTTCTCTGTTTTTGGCTCTTTCTTCTTTTTGTATGTGTGCATTTATTGATATAAATTGGCCTCTGAGCACTGCTTTTGCTGTGTCCCAGAGGTTTTGATAGGAAGTATTTTCATTCTTGTTGCTTTCTAAGAATTTCCTTATTCCCTCCTTGATGTCTTCTATAACCCAGTCTTTTTTCAGGAGGGTATTGTTCATTTTCCAAGTATTTGATTTCTTTTCCCTAGTTTTTCTGTTATTGATTTCTAGCTTCATTGCCTTGTGGTCTGAGAAGATGCTTTGTAATATTTCGATGTTTTGGATTCTGCAAAGATTTGTTTTATGACCTAATATGTGGTCTATTCTTGAGAATGTTCCATGTGCACTAGAAAAAAAAAGTATATTTTGGAGCAGTTGGGTGGAGAGTTCTGTATAAGTCAATGAGGTCAAGTTGGTTGATTGTTGTAAGTAGGTCTTCCGTGTCTCTATTGAGCTTCTTAGTGGATGTCCTGTCCTTCTCCGAAAGTGGTGTGTTGAAGTCTCCTACTATAAATGTGGAGGTGTCTATCTCACTTTTCAATTCTGTTAAAATTTGATTTATGTATCTTCCAGCCCTGTCATTGGGTGCGTAAATATTTAATATGGTTATGTCTTCCTGATCAATTGTCCCTTTTATCATTATATAGTGTCCTTCTTTATCCTTTGTGGTGGATTTAAGTCTAAAGTCTATTTTGTCAGAAATTAATATTGCTACTCCTCTTCTTTTTTGCTTATTGTTTGCTTGATATGTTTTTTTCCATCCTTTGAGTTTTAGTTTGTTTGTGTCTCTAAGTCTAAGGTGTGTCTCTTGTAGGCAGCATATAGATGGATCGTGTTTCTTTATCCAGTCCGTGACTCTCTGTCTCTTTATTGGTGCATTTAGTCCATTTACATTCAGGGTAATTATAGATAAGTAAGTTTTTAGTGCTGTCATTTTGATGCCTTTTCATGTGTGTTGTTGGCCATTTCATTTTTCCACATGCTTTTTTGTGCTGAGACGTTTTTCTTAGTAGCTTGTGAGATCCTCATTTTCATAATGTTTAACTTTGTGTTTGTTGAGTCGTTACATTTTTTTTGGCTTTTTTCTTGAGTTATGGAATTGATATTCCTTTTTGTGGTTACCTTTTTATTTACCCCTATTTTTCTAAGTAAAAACCTAACTTGTATCCTTCTATATCGCCTTGTATCACTCTCCATCTGACAGTTCAATGCCTCCTATATTTAGTCCCTCTTTTTGATTATTGTGATCGTTTACCTATTGATTTCCATGATTTCCTGTTATGTGTATTATTTTGTTTATTTGTTTATTTTTTAGAATTAGTCTTAAATTGTTTGTTTTTGTGCTTTCCCTATTTGAGTTGCATTGATATCAGGACCTTCTGTTTTGTGACCTTGTATTGTGCTGGTACCTGATATTATTGGTCATCCGGCCAGACAATCTCCTTTAGCATTTCTTGCAGTCTTGGTTTAGTTTTTGCAAATTCTCTAAACTTGTGTTTATCTGTAAATATCTTAATTTCTCCTTCATATTTCAGAGAGAGTTTTGCTGGATATATGATCCTTGGCTGGCAGTTTTTCTCCTTCAGTGCTCTGTATACGTCGTCCCATTCCCTTCTTGCCTGCATGGTTTCTGCTGAGTAGTCTGAACTTATTCTTATTGATTCTCCCTTGAAGGAAACCTTTCTTTTCTCCCTGGCTGCTTTTAAAATTTTCTGTTTGTCTTTGGTTTTGGTGAGTTTGATGATAATATGTCTTGGTGTTTTTCTTTTTGGATCAATCTTAAATGGGGTTCGATGAGCATCTTGGATAGATATCCTTTCGTCTTGCATGATGTCAGGGAAGTTTTGTGTCAGGAGTTCTTCAACTATTTTCTCTGTGTTTTCTGCCCCCCCTCCCTGTTCTGGGACTCCAATCACCTGCAGGTTATCCTTCTTGATAGAGTCCCACATAATTCTTAGGGTTTCTTCATTTTTTAAAATTCTTTTATCTGATTTTTTTTCAGCTATGTTGGTGTTGTTTCCCTGGTCCTCCAGAAGTCCCAGTCTACATTCTAATTGTTCGAGTCTGTTCCTCTGACTTTCTATTGCGTTGTCAAATTCTGTAATTTTATCGTTAATCTTTTGGATTTCTACATGTTGTCTCTCTATGGATTCTTGCAACTTATTAATTTTTCCACCGTGTTCTTGAATAATCTTTTTGAGTTCTTCAACAGTTTTATCAGTGTGTCCCTTGGCTTTTTCTGCATTTATCCTAATTTCATTTGTGATATCTTTAAGCTTTCTGTAAATTAGTTTTTTATATTCTGTATATGATAATTCCAGGATTGTATGTTCATTTGGGAAAGATTTTGATTCTTTTGTTTGGGGGTTGGAGAAGCTGTCATGGTCTGCTTCTTTATGTGGTTTGATATGGATTGTTGTCTCCGAGCCATCACTGGGAAACTAGATTTTCCATGTAATTAGCTGGTACGCTGGCTCCTAGTTCTGAAAACGGTCGCTGTCTGCCGGTATTTGTTCTTTTTCCGTCTCTAAGTCTGTGCTTGTTGTTCAGAGTTCGTAGATTGTTATGTATGTGATCGATTCCCTTTTTTTTCCGAGTCTTTGTTGCAAGAGGGATCCGCAGTAGCGTCCACCTAGTCCGCCATCTTGGCCCCACCCCCCTATTTTGTGATTTTTTGATTAAGTTAGAGTGAGAAGGAATCTCTTTGTGGTTTTGATTTGCATTTTCTAATGGCTAATGATCGTAAGCATTTCCTCATGTATCTGTTAGCAACCTGAATGTTTTCTTTAGTGAAGTGCTTGTTCATATTTTTGCCCATTTTTTTAATTGGGTTATTTGTCTTTTTGTAGTTGAGTATTTGTGGTATCATGTAGATTTTAAGGATCAGATGCTGATCAGAAAAGTCATAGCTGAAAACGCTTTCCCAGTCTGTTGGTAATCCTTTTACTCTTTTGGCAAAGTCTTTGTGTGAGCATAGGTATCTGATTTTTAGGAGTTCCCAGTTATCTAGTTTCTTTCTGCATTGTTAGTAATGTTTTATGTACTGTTTATGACATCTATTAGAGCTTCCAGCATTGTCCCTATTTTTTTTTCCATGATCTTTATCGTTTTAGATTTTATATTTAGGTCTTTGATCCATTATGAGTTAGTTTTTGAGCATGGAGTGAGGTATGGGTCTTGTTTCATTCTTTTGCAGATGGATATCCAGTTATACCAGCACCATTTGTTAAAGAGACTATCTTTTCCCCATTTAACTGACTTCGGGCCTTTGTCAAATATCAGCTGCTCATATGTGGATGGATTTATATTTGGATTCCCAATTCTGTTCCATTGGTCTATGTATCTGTTGTTGTACCAGTTCCAGGCTGTTTTTGATTACTGTGGAGGTATAATAGGTTCTTAAATCAGGTAGAGTGAGGCCTCCCACTTTGTTCTTCTTTTTCAGTAATGCTTTGCTTATCCAGGGCCTCTTTCCCTTCCATACAAAGTTGGCGATTTGTTTCTCATCTCATTAAAAAATGTCGTTGGAATTTGGTTTTTAATCGTGTTGTATCTATATATGGGTTTTGTAGAGTAGATATTTTTACAGTGCTTAAGTCTTCCTATCCATGAGCAACTGTTTTTCCACTTATGGAGGTCTTTTGTGGTTTCTTGCAGTAGTGTCTTGTAGTTTTCTTTTTATAGGTCTTTTACATCTCTGGTAAGATTTATTCCTAATTAAAAAAAAAAAAATTTTTTTTTTTTTTTTTTTTAGGTAAGATTTATTCCTAAGTATTTTATCTTCTTGGAAGCTATTGTAAATGGTACTGATTTGGTGATTTCCTCTTCGATGTTCTTTTTGTTGGTGTAGAGGGATCCAACTGATTTTTGCATGTTTATCTTGTATCCTGAAAGTTTGCTGAACTCTACTATTAGTTTCCGTAGTTTTCTTGAGTATTCGTTAGGGTTTTCTGTGTATAAGATCATGTCATCGGCATATAGAGATACCTTTACTTCTTCCTTATCAATCTGGATGCATTTTTTTTCTTTATCTAGCCTAATTGCTCTGGCTAGGACTTCCACCACAATATTGAATAAGAGTAGTGATAAAAGCCATTCTTGCCCGGTTCCTGATCTCAAGGGGAATGCTTTCAGAGTCTCTCCATTTAGGATGATGTTGGCTATTGGCTTTGTATAAATGCCCTTTATTATGTTGAGCGATTTTCCTTCTATTCCTATTTTCCTGAGAGTTTTTATCATGAATGGGTGTTGAACTTTGTCTAATGCCTTTTCAGCATCAATTGATAAAATCATGTGGTTCTTGTGTTTTATTTATATGATGGATTACATTAATTGTTTTACTAATGTTGAACCATCCCTGCATACCTGGTATGAATCCCACTTGCTCCTGGTGAATTATTTTTTTGATATATTGTTGAATTCTATTGGCTAAAATTTTGTTGAGGTTTTTGGCATCTAAGTTCATGAGGGACATAGGTCTGCATTTTTCTTTTTTTGTGGTATTTTTTTTTTACCTGGTTTTGGCATCAGGGATATAGTGGCTTCATAGAATGAGTTTAGGAGTATTCCATCATCTTGTATGCTCTGACATACCTTTAGTAGTAGTGGTGTTAATTCTCCTCTGAAAGTTTGGTAGAACTATTCAGTGAAGCTGTCAGGGCTGGGGCTTTTTCTGTTGGGAGTTTTTTAATCATCTTCTCAATCTCTTCTTTTGTTATTAGTTTATTTAATTGTTCTACTTCTGTTGTGATAGTTTAGGTAGATAGTATGTTTCTAGAAATTCAACCGTTTCTTCTAGGTTTTCCAATTTGTTATAGTCCAGTTTTTTGTAGTAATCTGAGATGATGCTTTTAATTTCAGTTGGGTCTGTTGTAATATTCCCCAGCTCATTTCTTATTCCAGTTATTTGCTTCCTCTCCTGTTTTTCTTCTGTGAGTTTGGCCAGTGGTTTATCAATTTTATTAATTTTTTTCAAAGAACAAGCTTTTTTTTTTTTTGTAAACTCTTTCAATTATTTTTCTGTTCTTTATTTCATGTAATTCTGCTCTAAATTTTATTATTTACTTTCTTCTGGTGCCTGAGGGTTTCTTTTGTTGCTCTGTTTCTATTTGTTCAAGTTGTAGGGATAATTCTTTGATTTTGGCCCTTCTTTTTGTATGTGTGCATTTATTGATATAAATTTACCTCTGAGCACTGCTTTTGCTGTGTCCCAAAGGTTCTGATAGAAAGTGTTTTCATTCTCCTTGGGTTCAGTGAATTTCTTTATTCCATCATTAATTTGTTGTGTAATCCAATCATTTTTGAGAAAAGTGTTCAAATTCCATTTTTTATTTCTTTTCCCTGATTTTCCTGTTATTGACTTCTAGTTTTATGGCTTTTTGGTCAGAGAAGATGTCTTGTAATATTTTGATGTTTTGGATTCTTCTGGGTCTTGCTTTATGACCTAATATGTGGTTTATTCTAGATAATATTCCATGTGGATTAGAAAAGAAAGAATACTTGGCTGCTGTAGGGAGGAGTGTTCTGTATATATGTATGAGGTCAAGTTGGTTGATTATGGCATTTTGATCTTCTGTGTCTTTATTGAGCTTCTTTCTGGATGTTTTTTTCCTTCACTGAAAGTGGTGTGTTGAATTCTCCTACTATAATAGCCGAGCTGTCTATTTCACTTTTCAATGCTTTTAGAGTTTTTTTTTTAATGTAACCCATTATTGGGTGCATAAATATTTAGTACAGTTATATTCTCCTAGCATATTGTCCATTTAAGCTTTATATAGTGTCCTTCCACACCCAATCTGGTAGATTTAACTTTAAAGCCTGTTTTGTCAGAAATTAATATTGCCACCCTGCTCTTTTTTTTTTAAATTTTGTTGTACTTTAAGTGAAAGTTTACAAATCAAGTCAGTCTCTCACACAAAAACTTATATACACCTTGCTAAATACTCCCAATTGCTCTCCCCTTAATGAGACAGCCCCCTGCCTCCTTCCACTCTCTCTTACTGTGCCCATTTCGCCAGGTTCTAACCCCTTCTACCCTCTCATCTCCCTTACAGGGAAGCGATGCCAAAATAAACTCAAGTGTCCACCTGATCCAAGAAGCTCACTCCCTCACCAGCATCTCTCTCTAACCCATTGTCCATTCTAATCCCTGTCTGAAGACTTGGCTTTGATTCCTGTCCTGGGCTAACAGAAAGTCTGGGGGCCATGACCACCAGGGTCCTTCTAGTCTCAGTCAGACCATTAAGTTTGGTCTTTTTAGGAGAATTTGGGGTCTGCATCCCACTGCTCTCCTGCTCCCTCAGGGGTTCTCTTTTGTGTTCCCTGTCAGGGCAGTCATTGGTTGTAGCTGGGCACCATCTAACTCTTCTGGTCTCAGGCTGATGTAGTCTTTGGTTTATGTGGCCCTTTTTGTCTCTTGGGCTTGTAATTACCTTGTGTCCTTGGTGTTTTTCATTCTCCTTTGTTCCAGGTGGGTTGAGACCAATTGATGCATCTTAGAAGGTTTTTTTTTTTTTTAGAAGGCACCTTGCTAGTATTTAAGACCCTAGACGCCTCTCTCCAAGGTGGGATGCAAAATGTTTTCTTAATAGATTTTATTATGCCAGTTGACTTAGATGTCCCCTGAAACCGTGATCGCCAAACCCCCACCCCGCTATGCTGTCCTTTGAAACATTCAGTTTATTCAGGAAACTTCTTTTCTTTTGCTTTAGTCCAGTTGTGCTGACCTCGCCTGCATTGTGTGTTGTCTCCCCCATCACCTAAAGTAGTTTTTATCTACTATTTTTTCTTATCTAATTAGTGAATACCCCTCTCCCACCCCCCTCCCTCCCCCACTCATAACCATCAAAGAATATTCTCTGTTTAAATTATTTCTTGAGTTCTTATGGTAGTGGTCTTGTACAATACTTGTTCTTTTGCAAATAATTTCACTCATCATAATGCCTTCCAGATTCCTCCATGTTATGAAAAGTTTCACAATTTCCTCACTGTTCTTTACCAATTCCTAATATTCCATCGTGTGAATACACCATAATTTATTTATCCATTCATCCGTTGATGAGCACCTTGGTTGCTTACATCTTTTTGCTATTGTAAACAGTGCTGCAATAAACATGGGTGTGCATATATCTGTTTGTGTAAAGGCTGTTATTACTCTAGGATATATTCCAAGGAGTGGGATTGCTGGATCGTATGGTAGTTCTATTTCTATATTTTTAAGGTAGTGCCAAATCGATTTCCAAAGTGGTTGTAGCATTTTACATTTCCTCCAGCAGTGTATAAGTGTTCCAATCTCTCCACAGACTCTCCAAAATTTATTGTTTTGTGCTTTTTGGATTAATGCCAGCATTGTTGGAGTGAGATAAAATCTCATCGTTGTTTTGATTTGCATTTTTCTAATGGCTAATGCTCATGAACCCTGCTCTTTTTTGATTGTTCTTTGCTTGATTTATTTTTTTCCATCATTTGAGTTTTAGTTTGTTTGTGTCTCTAAGTCTAAGGTCTGTCTCTTGTAGGCAGCATATAAATGGATAATGTTTTTTTCCGTTTTACCCATTTTGCCTCTCTCTGTCCCTTTATTGGTGCATTTAGTCCATTTACATTCATTGTAATTAGGATAGGTATGAGTTTAGTGCTGTCATTTTGATGTCTTTTTTGTGTATGTTGTTGACAGTTTCTTTTTCTCACTTGATTTTTTGTGCTGAGTAGTTTGTCTTTATATATTGTCTTTTCCTCTTATTCATTGTTATTGATTTTGTTTCTGCTGAGTCTCTATTTTTTTCTTGTATTTTGTCTTGATGAGTAGGATTGTTAGTCTCCTTTGTGGTTACCTTAATATTTACCTGCATTTTTCTAAGTTTAAACCTGACTTTTATTTCTTTGTATTGTCTTGTCTTCCTCTCAATATGAAAGATCTATGACTACATTTCTTAGTCCCTCTTTATTGTTTTAGTGTTGTCTTCTTTTACATAATGACATCCTTGTTTCCCTGTTTTGAGTGTTTTGTTATCTCGATTTATTTTTGTGATTTCTCTTTCTGCATTGATGTATGGTTCCTCTGTCCTGTGGTCTAGTCTTGGGTTCATATCTGATATTACTGATTTTCTAACCAGAGAGTTCCGTTTTGTATTTCTGGTTTGGTTTTTACAAATTCCCCAAACTTCTCTCTATCTGGAAATGTCCTAATTTCACCTTCACATTTGAGAGACAGTTTTGCTGGATATATGGTTCTTGGTTGGCAATTTTTTTCTTTCAGTGCTTTATATAATTCATCCCACTGCCTCCTTGCCTGCATGGTTTCTGCTGAGTAATCCGACCTTATTCTTATTGACTCTCCTTTGTAGGTGAGTTTTCGTTTATCCCTAGCCACTCTTAAAATTCTCTCTTTATCTTTGGTTTTGGCAAGTTTGATTATAATATGCATTGGTGACTTTCTTTTAACATCTACCTTACATGGTGTTTGATGAGCATCTTGGATAGATATCTTCTCATCTTTCATATCAGGGAAGTTTTCTGCCAACAAATCTTCAACAATTCTCTCCGTATTTTCTGTTATCCCTCCCTGTTCTGGTACTCCAATCCCTTGTAGGTTATTTCTCTTGATAGAGTCCCACATGATTCTTAGTGTTTCTTCATTTTTTTTATTATTTATCTAATTTTTCTTGATTATACTGGTGCCAAGTGTTTTATCTTAAATCTCACTAAGTCTGGCTTCCACTTCCACAATTCTGCTCCTCGGACTTTCTGTTGTCTAATTTTGTAATTTTACTGTTAATCTTCTGAATTTCTGATTGTTGTCTCTTATGGCTCTTGCAGCTTATTAAATTTTTCATTATGTTCTTGCATAACCTTTTTAATTTCTTCAACTGCTTTGTCTGTGTGTTCCTTAGCTTGTTCTACATATTGTCTGACCACCTTTCTGATCCCATTCCTGATGTCTTGAAGAGTTTTTTGTATTAATCTTTTGTATTCTCCATCTGGTAATTCCAGGAAGGCGCTTTCATCCAGAAGGTCCCTTGATTCATTGTTTTGAGAGCTTGTTGAAGCAACCATTGTCTGCTTCTTCATGTGATTTGATAATGACTATTGTCTCTGAGCCATCTGTGAGTTGTTGTATTAGTTTATTTTATGTTTGCTTACTGTATCCTAGCTCCTTGCTTTGTTTCATTTTGACATGCTTGAACAGGTTGCTTGAGTTAGCCAGTTTGATTATTTTCACCTTTGAAAGTCTAATGTCCTGTCACCAGATGGCTAGAGCTGTTGTCTGGTATATGAGCCGAGGAGTCCATTCACTTTTCTTGTATGGGTTCAGCTCAAGTGTCCAGGTAGTTGGTCATCAAGTGTGTGGTATAACCTCTCTGCTACAGTCTTGGGGGGCAGGGGTGATTGGTGTAGGTGCAGGGGATCATACTCTGAAGAGGGCAGGGTGCTGACAGCTGTCTCTGGAGTGTCTGTGAGGAAAGCAAATCTGTGTTCCCTAGGGCACACAGGTGGGTGGGTTCTGCAGATGGACCATGGGCACACAATGCTTTTGGTTTCAGTGACTGGGAGGTACCAGTTATCCTTGGACCCCTGTCATGGATGGCTGGGTGACATGCATGGAACCACCAGTCCTTCAGCCCCTGATGTGGGTAGGCAAGAACCTTGCTTAATAGGCAAAGTGGTGTTAAACATCAAACACACACCTCTCCACCACACAGCTGAAACAGTTGTAGTCTGCCAACAAGGGCCTACTCTCCTGAAATACACCCACACTGTTCCATGCAGGGGGGAAAGGTATTCAAAGTTCACGGGCCATTTATGCCTGAACAGGAGCTGCTTCTGTCCTGAGCTCCCCAGGTTAGTGGAGCTGGCCGATTATCTTTTCCCCCAGTTGTGAACTTATTCCTTCTCCAATGCGAGGAGAATGCCCCAGAGCACTCAGCATGGCTTATCTCAATCCAAGGAAATCATCAGTCACTGAAGCCAGCTTGGGGCCTGGGGGCACGGTAAAATACACGCAAGTACTTAGCTTTTGCCAAAAGTGCCGTTCTTCTCTGGTTCTATAGGTGTGAGTAGGCTGTGAGGCTGGCTGTTTCTCCCTGAGGAAACTGCAGCCCAACGCTACCACCAACCCGCTTCAGTAATTCCCAGGAATGGTGCCTGATGGTTCCTGGTGATTCATGTCTGACAACTCCTCTCCACTTCTGGACCATCTCTTGCTTCCCCCGCCACTGAGTCCATTTTCTAACTTTGCCTTTGATATTCAGGGTTCCTAGCTTGTCATAAATGTAATCGTTTCACTTGTTGTTTCGGGTGTTTGTTGTAAGAGGTATCAATGGAAGCATCTGACTACTCCGCCATTCTCGGCCCTGCCTACAATAATAAGCTATTTAAATATGTTTATATTTGAATAAAATCTAGGTAAAATTTTTAAGCTATCTAAAGGTCTTTCTAAGCACACAAAATGTTTCTGTGTAGGATACTTTCAAGATCTTATAATTTTTTTTGAAAATTTCTGATTTTTAAATAAATCCCATTCAGTCCTTCCTTTTGATTCAGCTCTGTACATTTGTACATTTTAAAGATACTTTGTGTTTAACATCAGAATATGTTCTTCATGTAGTATTTTCTTATTAACTTACATTTTGCTAAATGGCTGTTACACGATCTATGTAGAATGAATACATTTTGTTTCATATATTCTGGCTAACATTTACCATTTACGTCTCAAATAATCTATGCTATCAATTTATAAACCTTTCGTGTTTCCTCCCATATTAGGGTGGTTGCTCTTTTCAAATGCTGCCTTAACCTCTTCTTTTTTTTTTTTTTTCTTAATCTGAATGAATACATTTTAATGTTATTGCCAATTTGTTATTATTTTAAATTCCTGAGGTTCAGAATTATGTATTTTTCATGGTTATACACTTATGTCTAGAAAAGTTTAAGATGCACTGGAGGGTGTTTTAAATTTATTTAAAATACGGCCCCAGTTTTTCACACATTAATATATCCACACACTTTCCAACATGTCTTTGTAACTTCTCGAATCAAGAAGAATCTGGGCTTGCTTTTTGTCATAATTTGAGTTCTCTGGAAATCAGAATCTAAGATGGAATTTTTTGTGCTGGGTGTTTACTAATGTTTACTCTTGGGCTCAACACTTGTGGAACAGGGTGGAAGGAATCAAGACTATGTGAAGAAAGTAACTGGACTGTAATTCTGACCTGATAACAGCTTTGACCAACTCCACAGAGAGCTGTGGAGCTAAATGGCCTTTCAAGACTGTCCTATATGGGACCAATATGGTCAATCAGTCATTGGGTATGGGCTGTGCAGGGAAAGTGTGACCTTGGAGTCTTAATTTCTTAGGGTTACCATAACAAAATACCAAAAGTGGGTGTCTTTAACAAACAGGAATTTATTTTCTCACAGTTAGGAGGCTAAAATTCTAAATTCAGGATACCAGCTATTAAAGAAGTCTTTCTCTGTTAGCTCTTGGAGAAGATCCTTGTCCTTTCAGCTTTTATTTCTCAGCTCTTTGGTGATCCTCAGGTGCTATGGTATCTATCTTCTCCCATCTCTGGTTCCTTGCTTAATCTGCTCCTTTGAGTTCAAAGAGATTGACTCACAACTCCCTGAACTGATACTGTCTCATTAACATAACAAAGAAAACCCATTTCTAAGTGTGATTATAGTCACACGTATATGGGTTAGACTTTACAGCACATATTTTTGGGGAACACAATTCATTCCATAACACTTGGCAAAGAGACTGTATGCAACTGAACTGTCACAGAAGATATTGCCAGTTGCGGGCTGTCTGCAGTTAGGACCCCTACCAGACAGAGCTACAAATCCATTCCTGAAGTGAACATGTGGGGTGCATCATCATGCCTATGGCACGGTTACTTACTTTGGCCAAAGTAATGGGAATCCCATCTCTACATCAAAACTGAATCCAGTCACAGATTATCAATGACTCCTTTCTACTTACTGTTCCATTCACCTCCCCTCTTATTCTCCATAAAGAATACATGGAATATGTAAGTATCTCACACTCTGTGAGAAGTCCATCCTGGAATTTCAGCATCTACTATTTTGAGGAGGACCTTAAGGAGATATGTATCTCGTATATTATCCTCGTTCAATTCCTCCGCCTCTTGAATAATTTCTTAATGAGAAAAAGTCTACTTCTGACAACTCTAGATGACATATAGCTTTTATAAATAATAAGCTTGTCCAGAAAAACTTACCTTTAGAAACATCTTGTCACATCCTGCTAGTATTTGAAATCATCCATGACTCAGTATTTAACAATGTTTTTGTTGATATACAGAAATTTCTAACATTTTAACTTTTCATGGAAAATGTTTTGCCAAAAACTTTTTTCTCTAAATTTTCCAGTTAATAGTTAAGTTTAAAAGCATTTTGTTACATCTTGGGAAACACTGCTTTGCCCACAGTGAAGAAAACCTTATTAAAAAATATTACGACATATCCATGAACTGGAAATCCTGCTGGCGTAGTGTTTAAGTGCTACAGCTGCCAACCAAAGGTTTGGTAGTTTGAATCTGCCAGTCGCTCCTTGGAAACTCTATGGGGCAGTTCTACTCTGTCCTGTAGGGTTGCTACAAGTCAGAATCAACTCGACGGCAGTGGGTTTGGTTTTTTATCCATGAATTCACTATTTAAAATGATGGAATAAAAACAGTCCCTGAAATACTATTCTAGTGGTTCTAAAGTCAATTATGTGACCTATGTTAAAATGTCTTTTTGTATATTTTTATTAGTCCCTTTCTTGGAAAAAAATAGTACAAAAATACTGGTGTATTAGTTCAAATTTTGACTTAATTTTGTAGGCTTATTCAAAATTCACAAAAACATTATGTTTCTCCTTGGAAATCTCCAACTAAATATAAGTCCCATACCTACATGAAATACATTGTGAAATTAGAATGATTTATCATTGTTTTCTTTCCCATATTTTCAGTCAGAAATTTTAGTACCTTACACTGCTTCACATTGCCAGTCCAAGAAAAAAGGACATTAAATTCTAACATTTTGAATTATTAACATTTTTCTTCATCTGTTTTCAAACAGGAAACCTGGGGATTGTACTTAGTCCCTCATGTTGAATAGATTTGACTCAGTGTGGAAGAATCTCATATCAAGGAGTTATATAAAAGGCAATGATAAGAAAACACAAGTTAGCTAATGGGACTGCAAATATAGATTGCACATAGAAAATAAGTATGAATATATTTTGGACATTTATGTTAAATTAATTATTAAATCATATCTAACAACAACATTAAGGTTCTCACTGTTTTGTTTTCTGATGTATAAATCAAGTCATATATAATGGAGCTCTTATAATGAAATAGCTTTTTTTTTTTTTAATTTTCCAAAATACCATCTACGAAAGATTTTGTTTTTTGAATACTCTTTTCTAAATTTATTTCAACATCTCTGTAAATTGTACAAGTATATATTTTTAAATTATGTGTGCATATAAGTATTTACCAATTGCATGGCTATAGTTATAATGAATTTACTCATTTATTTATCATTCATTCATTCAACATAATAAAATTTATTAACTTTTAAATAGTAAACCGTTTCACACGATGTTTTCCAAGGTATAAGAATCTTTGTGTGGCAACTGTACATGTCCCCTTTCTTTAGTGCTATTTGCTCACACATGTTACTTTTACTTATATACCAATAATAAAAAAATAGCATTCTAATTTTAATATTTTAAAGACAATAGTATTTTGAAGATTTTTTTTTTTAATTTGGAAAAATCATTGCACACATATTTACTGTTTCCAGTGCTCTTTATCCCTTGTGTAAATTCAAGCTTCCATCTGGTGTCAAAACTGGAAAAATAATTTTTTGTAGACTTTTTTTTTTAATTCCTTCTGTACTTTAAACGTATCACTCTGTTTTCTTCTGGCTTGCAGTTTTTGACAAAAGTCTTGTAATTCTTTAAATTTTCTAATATATATCTTTTTTCTCATTCTTTTAAGATTTTCTACTTATCTCTGATTTTCACTACTTTGATTATGTTGTGTCATAGTGTGGATTTCTTCATTTTTTTGTCTACTGGAGTTTATTGAATTTATTACTGTATTCATCAAAGTTAGAAATACCCTGGCCATTATTCCTCCAAGTATGTATTTTGCCATCCCCATCCTCTCTTTCTGGAACTCCAAATCATGTCTCACAATTCCCTGACATTCTGTTGACATGTTTATTAGTCCTTTTTCTTGTCTGTGATTCATTTTGGGTTGGTTCTACTGTTGTGTCTTCAGTGTCACTGATGTTTCCTTCTGTAATGTCTAATTGACTATTAAAACTAGCCATTATATTTTCCTTGCAGCTATTGCATGCTTCATTTTTAAAAGTTTAATTGACTCTTTTGTATCTCTTCTTATCGTGACGACGTTATACCCTACTTCCTTGAACATTTGGAGGATATATGGATAATATTGCAAAGAAATCCAGAACACTTAATTGTGCTCATGAATACTTTGCAGGGATTGTGGTGTCCGGGAAACAGGAGGTGACGTGGTTCTTGTTGGACCTTTTGTCTTGGAATGGGATCTGGGTGATGATTTTCCTTCTGATTCATTCCACCTGTTGCTGCGTTGTCTGCTGAGGCCAATTCACAGTCACAGCTGGCCCTTCTGTGCATGCCAGGCCGGCCAAATCTGGCTTGGGCGACTTTAAGGCAGGCTTTTCTGACTAATGGAAATTCACTGGCATCGGTAGGGTCAGGTTACACCATGATAATAGAAATCAGATTGTACCCCTTGTCCAGAATTTTGATTTGTTTCTTTTTTGTTGTTGTTGTTTATTGAAAGCTGTAGTAGTCTGTCAGTTTAGTGGCTCTTTCACATTATTTTGCAAAGACTGTTGCTTTACGCCTGTGGTCACTGAAGTCTCTGTTCCTTTAGCTTGTGTTCAACTATATTTTGACAGAGATTTCCTTGAACATAGGGAGTTTAAAAAAAAAAATAGATCTGGCCTTTGTAGATTGGCACTGTGGTAGGACACTGGTGCAACACTTAGCAAGGTTTACACTGAACCTACAGATCAGCCCAAGTTGAAAACTTAGGTTTTTTTTTTTCAGGCCTTTTGGAGCATTTATTGCCCTGGGTATGCATATGGCTTTTTAAATTATCTGTATACACAGGTGATTTTGGATTCCATAATTTCCAATATAACCCTCTCCCTCTAGCTTTGCCTCCCAGTCCTTAGACAATCTGCATATTTTTGTCCTAGGCAGCTACAAAATGATTATTCACCTTTCTATGTTCAGGCAATACCTGCCACTTAACCTGCCCTGCATGAGTTCTGAGATAGGTGAAACAGAAATAAGCACCTTGATTCAGTACTTTAGGTAGCCCTTGAGCAGTTAAAAAAAAAAAAATCCTGGCGGAGCCAAGATGGCTGACTAGGCAGACGCTACCTCGGATCCCTCTTACAACAAAGACACGGAAAAACAAGTGAATCGATCACATACATAACAATCTACGAACCCTGAACAACAAACACAGATTTAAAGACGGAGAACGAACTAATACGGCGAAGCAGCGATTGTTTCCAGAGCCTGGAGCCAGCGTACCAGTCAGGTACGGCACAAGCACAGAGACCTGCTCCACCCCCCTGAACTAATCCCGGGAGGGGGACCAGCCGGTTCCACGGGCGGCGTGGGACGCAGCCGGTAGGAGAAGTCCTGGGGAGGCAGTGACTGATCTTGGAGCAGAAAGAGCAGCACCCGAGCCGGGGAACCATCCCACAGGGATTTGGACTGGACGCAGGTACGCCATAAACACGGAGAGTTGCTCCACCCCCCTGAACTAACCCCGGGAAGGGGACCAGCCGGGTAGCGTGGGCGGCGTGGGACGCAGCCGGTAGGAGAAGTCCCCGGGAGGCAGCGACTGGTAGTGGAGCGGGGAGAACAGCGTCCCAGCCGGGACACTCGGTCACGGCACAAGCACGGGGAGCTACTCCACCCATCTGAACTAACCCCGGGAGGAGGCCCAACTAGTTCTCGGGGGCGGCACGGCCACGTGGCTAGAGGGACGAGAAGTCCCCGGGAGGCAGCGACTGATTTTGGACTCGAGAGTGCACCGTCCCAGTAGGGGAGCCTTGACGCTTGGCGTGGGGCTGGAAGCAGAGGATCTGACCGTGACTCCAGCGGGCCAGACCCCCCGGGGGCAATCTCCACACAGCCAGCACACATAGGCGACGCGCCCGCGGGAATCTCAGATATAATAGTCATTCCAAGCAAGACAAGCAACTCTGGCTATATTCTGAGGTGCTACTCTCCTATCTCTCTGTTCCCTCCCCCACCCTCCCCAGGCGGCTTCATTAACATCTGAATAGCCTGAGCCAGAGGGAGAACTCTGATAGGGATCTGACTGCAGTTTTTTTTTAGTGGATTTTCTGGAAAAACTAGTTTCCCAGTGATGGCTCGGAGACAACAATCCATATCAAACCACTTAAAGAAGCAGACCATGACAGCTTCTCCAACCCCCCAAACAAAAGAATCAAAATCTTTCCCAAATGAAGATACAATCTTGGAATTATCAGATACAGAATATAAAAAACTAATTTACAGAATGCTTAATGATAT